>NC_054701.1:73346673-73376673 GCF_016097555.1 Gigantopelta aegis
GGTAATTTTGAAATAGTCTAAGAGCGGAAACCATACTCCACTCCCCTTAGTGCAAGGGATTTTCTTATGTACCATCCCACGATGACAACATCGGCCTTTGGTTATACCAGTCGCGGGGTGCCTGGCCTAGGACGAGAAAAGCCCAATGAAATGGTAATTTAACGACCACTAAATCTCTACAACACATTTTTTACGGTCTATGGCGCCAGCATCAGGACAGATGGTTAAGGACAACACAGATATTGACTCTTTTCGACTATCTTTTCGGCTATCTGGACTGTCCAAGACAGTGTGTTAGTGGTTAGTGAGAGAGAAGTCGGTGTAGTGACCATTGAGTCGTTAAATTCGCTCTGAGTGGTACCGGGATGCGAACCCAACACCGATCAGGCAGAAAGTAGCCCAGTGGTAAAACGCTTGCTTGATGTGCAGTCAGTCTAGGATCGATCCCCAGCGTCTGGCATATCAAAGACCGTGGTATGTGCTAACATGTCTGTGAGACGGTGCATATAAAAGACCCCTTGCTACCAATGGAAGATGTAGCGAGTTTCTTTTCTAAGACTACTAGTATGTCAAAATTACCAAATATTTGACATCCAATAGCCGATGATTAATAAATCACTGTGCTCTAGTGGTGTCGTCAAGCAAAATAAACTTTAACAACATCTCCACGAAGAATGGTAATGTAAATGTCTAAATGTCTTGTTTTTCGACTTTTATTTTTAAAAATAGCTGCGTTGTTGAAATATAAGGCGCAGTAACAATAGCTTCAAGTGTTGTTATCTCCGACCAAATGGCTGCGCCACAATTACAGGTTTCCGGGAGAAAAACATCACATTGGCGCGCCCGTCTACTTGAAACAAATAGCATGATTTTCAATCTTCAGAAAAATAAAAAAGAAGAAAAGAAAGAAACAAAAAGAAGAAGGAAAACACAAAGAAAGAAAAAAAAGGGAGAAGATTTCATTTTTATAATCAAACAAATGTTCTCTTTGGAAAGTTTAATGTAAACCAATTAATCCACAGTCATGGGTTGTTTTATCAGTATTTTCTATTTTTTATTTTAAAAATATTTCTTCAATTCGGAGATTACGAGACTGAAAATAAGGAATATTTTAAGTGTGAATGTTTGTAACTACAGTCGATAGTAGCCAGGGGCATAAGCAAGCTTTAGCATTGGGCGAAAAAAGGGGACGAAGATCCTAGCCCCCCCCCCCCCCCCCCCCCCACACCCCCCCCCCCCACACACACACACACACACCACACCACCACACACCAGGACGTTTACAAATTAGTTTATAAATTATATGTGAATATTAGCACATTTTAAAACTAGTTATTTTGAAGGAAGGAAGGAATGTTTTATTGAACGACCTACTCAGCACATCTTAATTACGGTTATTTGGCGTCAGACATATGGTTAAAAAACACACAGAAAAAATAGAGAGGAAAACCGCTGCCGCCACGCAATGGTACCATTTCCGATTAGGAGCAAGGGATCTTTTGACATGCAGCATCCCGCAGATAGAATAGTACATACTACGGCCTTTGTTATACCAGATGTGGAGCACTAAAAGTTTGTTTTTGTTTAACAACACCACTAGAGTACATTTATTTATTTATTATTCATCGGCTATTGGATGTCAAACATTGGTAATTTGACTTATAGTTTTAGAGAGGAAATCCGTTACATTTTTCCATTAGTAGCAAGGGATCTTTTATATGCACCATCCCACAAGCAGGATAACACATACCTTTCATGTACCAGTTGTGGTATACTGGCTGGGATGAGAATTAGCTCAATGGGCCCACTGACGGGAATCGATTCTAGACAGACCGTGCACATGATTATTTAGACAGCTGGTGTGAAAGAAGGGAAACTGACGGCCGTTAAAGCAGCAATGGATCTTTATTTTATATCCGCTTTGCTACAGACAGCTGGTGTGAAAGAAGGGAAACTGACGGCCGTTAAAGCAGCAATGGATCTTTATTTTATATCCGCTTTGCTACAGACAGACAGGACAGCACATACTACGGTCTTTGATGAACCAGTCATGTAACACTGGTTGGGACGGGGAAAAAACCAAGAGTCCATAGAGGGCGATCGATTCTGCTGTGTCCGGGCCCAAATGTTCAGAGTAAACATTCTCAGCATGTTGCAGTTGTAATTTCTCGTACAATCATTTTATAAACATATTAAAACAAAACTCTGTTTAAATGTTTTAAGTTGGCATTTGCTGGATAAAATTTAAACTCAGTTTTAATACATTTAAGAATAGAGGGTAGCTACATCCATGGTAAATTAGATCGCTCAAAATTTAATGTAAAAGTACAATTTTTATAAACATGTTTAAAACGTTTTTTTTATTTAAATTTTTATACTTGTCATTTGATGGGGAACATTTATACTCAGTTTCTGTACATTTGAGAATAGCTACATCCATGATAGATTAGATTACTCAAATGTAAAACAATCATTTTAGAAACATATTTTTAAATGTTGAAAAAAAAGCGTTTTATACTTGGTGGATAATGTTTTAAATTCAGTTTCAGTGCATATAGGGTATCTATATCCATAGTAGATAGGGTCGCTCTGATATAAAACAATATATTATTTTAATATTTATACTTGGTGGAGATTTGTGTTATTCAGTTTCAGTGCATATAGGGTAGCTATATCCATAGTAGATAGGGTCGCTCTGATATAAAACAATATAACATTAATTTTATACTTGGTGGAGATTTGAGTTATTCAGTTTCAGTGCATATAGGGTAGCTATTCCAAAGTAGATTGGATCGCCACGATATAAAACAATCAAAATTAGAAACATATTTTTAAATAAATTTTTTTTAGTTTTATGCTTGGTGAAGATTTGTTTTTACTGTTTCACTGCATATAGGGTGGCTACATCCACGGTATCTTGGACCGCACCGTTAGTCGAATCCCGGAGCATAATAATTGCTTTTATACACTGCCTTGACTTTATTCATGATGCCATTGAGGATTATTCCGGTGATGGCTTCCATGGCCTGGACTGGTTGGTTCTGACAGAAATTCGTGTGGACATGCACTTTTGTACACATTCTCTGAAAGTAACCCCACAGAATCGGCCTTGGCGGTGCAGTGATTAAACGGGTTTTAAGGCTGGCCATTGGGAACTTGTTTTATTTATTTATGATGTATTGTCTGCGCTTATGCCCAGTTAAGGTTGAAGGTCGCTATTCTGTACATACGCTTGAGCCGTCTGTCTGTAATAAGGGATTCATGTTTAGTTGTTAGTCATGAAGTGGATCTGCTAGGGTAGTAAGTGGTGAATTAACCATTTGGAGAATATTACATACTTTTATCCATTTGGTAAAAACAATTAATGAATGAACGAACGAACGAACGAATGAATGAATAAAACCAAAACAGACCTCTCACAACCACTCCAGGGCCCCGTTCCACAAAGAGATCTTATCCCTAAGATCACCGTAAGTGCATAGCTACCTTATGCACTAAGATGATCTTAGTGCTAAGATCGCTTCGTTGAACGGGGCCCAGGACGTAACAATCTGGTAAAGCAATTGCAAGATAGTATTTTCTTTTGCATTAAAAACATAGCTATTAAATGCTTATAGGTTATAGTATAGTACATTTAGGAGTTGTATAATATTAGCACCGTCTTGAATAAACTAATCCTTTAAAGGTCCGTGCGCCTCATCTCTCTTCACCCTCTATCTGTGTGTGTGTGTGTCGCGCTCTCTCTCTCTCTCTCTCTCTCTCTCTCTCTCTCTCTCTCTCTCTCTCTCTCTCTCTCTCTCTCTCTCTCTCTCTCTCTCTCGCTCGCTCGCTCTGTCGGTCTCTATCTCTTGGTCTCTCTATATCTTTGTCTGTATGTCTGTATGTCTGTCTGTCTGTCTGTCTGTCTCTCTCTCTCTCTCTCTCTCTCTCTCTCTCTCTCTCTCTCTCTCTCTCTCTCTCTCTCTCTAGCTCTGTCGGTATCTATCTCTTGGTCTCTCTATATCTTTGTATGTCTCTCTCTCTCTCTCTCTCTCTCTCTCTCTCTCTCTCTCTCTCTCTCTCTCTCTCTCTCTCTCTCTCTCTCGCTCGCTCGCTCGCTCTGTCGGTCTCTATCTCTTGGTCTCTCTATATCTTTGTCTGTCTGTCTGTCTGTCTGTCTGTCTGTCTGTCTCTCTCTCTCTCTCTCTCTCTCTCTCTCTCTCTCTCTCTCTCTCTCTCTCTCTCTCCCTCTAGCTCTGTCGGTCTCTATCTCTTGGTCTCTCTATATCTTTGTCTGTCTGTCTGTCTCTATCTCTGTCTCTCTCTCGCTCTGTCGGTCTCTATCTCTTGGTCTCTCTATATCTTTGTCTGTCTCTGTCTTTGTCTCTCTCTCTTGGTCTCTCTATATCTTTGTCTGTCTGTCTGTCTCTATCTCTGTCTCTCTCTCGCTCGGTCGGTCTCTATCTCTTGGTCTCTCTATATCTTTGTCTGTCTCTGTCTTTGTCTCTCTCTCTTGGTCTCTCTATATCTTTGTTTGTCTCTGTCTCTGTCTCTGTCTGTCTCTCTCTCTCTCTCTCTCTCTCTCTCTCTCTCTCTCTCTCTCTCTCTCTCTCTCTCTCTCTCTCTCTCTCTCTCTCTCTCTCTCTCTCTCTCTCTCTCTCTCTCTCTCTCTCTCTCTCTCTCTCCACTTCTCTCCTTTCGTCCCTGCCTGCATGCCTGTTCCTCTGTCTGTTTCTCCCTCTGTCTGTTTCTCTCTCTGTCTTATAAACCACAAACTAAATACATTAAAATGTGTCCTTGTGAACGGTCACGCGAAAGCTGGATTTTACGTCTAACGTTAGATGGATGTGATATGTTACAAGACGGTGGTACCAGTCAATTTGTTCGCGAGCTCTCGGCTTCTAAACACGTCACTGGTGTTTCAGTTCAGAACAGTATTCTTGAACATAACCACGGAAATTAATTAAACTGATAATCCAGCATGTTACGATGGATTTCTGACGAACACAACATGCATGTTTATGAGTATGAAAACTTTTTTTTTTACAATTATTACTCATTTCCATAGCGCCAAGAAAAGCTTTTTAAAATTGGGTTATTGTTAAATGAATGCGGCAGGACTGAACCCATTACCAGATTTTTGCGAAAAAAAACCCATACGTACTGAACTCATTTATGACGCGTACCAGGCTAAGTTAACTGTGAATGTCATTTGTCCGTAATTCGAAATACCGTATGCGTATATGTATACGTATGCGTGTACGTACTCTGTGTTCAATGCGTAATCCGTAACAATCACTTTCTACGGAAATAGGTTGAGAAGATTCCATTATTACATCGCTCCGTATGCGTGTTCGTATCTATGGATTATTAATTGCTTGCACGTATACGCATATATGTGGCGGGACCTAGCACCCAGTGGCAAATCGCTCGCTTGATGTGCGGTCGGTTTGGGATCGATCCCCGTCGGTGGGCCCATTGGGTTATTTCTCGTTCCAGCCAGTGCACCACGACTGGTATATCAAAGGCCGTGGTATGTGTCATCCTGTCTGTGAGATGCTACTGATGGAAAAAAAATTGCGGGTTTCCTCTTTAAGACTATATGTGAAAATTACCAAATGTTTAATATCCAATAGCCGATGATTACTAAATCAATGTGCTCTACTGATGTTAACTTTGTACACGCACAGGGATTTCGAACAAACATAATTTGTGCCGTACGTGTTGTTTCAAGACACACGCGTCTGCACGATTTTCACTAAATGATATACTAGTAGTAAACTAGTGTTTTGAGAACACCTGGTGTTATTCTCCATTTCCAGCTATTGGCGTCATCATCTTTTAAAATGTATATCTGGAGCATTCGTTCAAGAGGAGAACAATGAGAACTATACCAGGGCACGAGTGTAGTGGGCGTATTTCTGTGGTCCCTCGTGTATTGTTCAGAACTCGACCAGCGTCATAAGCAAAATAGAAATCAACAAAAGTCTTCTCTTGTTTCTAACCTCTTGTTATCCTTAACCTATGCCGCTACCCTAAATTATTGTGCTTAAACTATGGAGCTACCCTACGTTATCATTAAACTGTGCCATCGATTTTTATTTTTCTTAAACTATACCATTTTCTAATTATCATTTAAAAACTATGCCACTGCCTACATTAGCCTTAAATTACCATCTGTGTATCCTTAAACTCTGCCATCAAATTTACTAAATTATCCATATCTATCTATCTATCTATCCAGCTATATGTCTGTCTGTCTGTCTGTCTGTCTATCTATGTATCTATCTATATGTATGTATATAAGAATGAATGGAATTTTTTTTATAAACTAAAAAACTATTATTTTCTAATTTTGCCCCAGGGATTCGAAATTGATTTTAAATTGACCATTGTGATATACAAAATATAACTGTTTTTCGGTCAGTCTTGTTTTAAGTTTATTTGGCAGGTACTATGTTTTGTTTACCAGCCGAATACGATGTATTTGTTTTTAGAAGATTGTTTGGAAAAGGGGTAACAAACAAACCAACCGCTGCAAAGTGGACTGGTTTAGAGGCTTAGACGCAGGCTTAGCCGGCGGTTAGTCGTGTGGAGATAGTTTGTGACAAACTACTTTAATTCTCAGTTGGTTTTGCGTTTGTCCTACGTACTGCTTTACACACACACACACACACACACACACACACACACACACACACACACACACACACACACACACACAGAGAGTGGAAACAAGTGTGTAAAGAATGCAGATATTATTTAATTAAATACGTATGTACATTCAAGCTAATTACCAGTAGTTATATACAGCATAAACAAGAACGTTAATACGCATGTCTCTGTACAGAAATAAATACATGAAAGCCCTCTCCCCCCAATTAAAAAAAAAATCCCCCCCTCCCCCCCCCTCCCCCCAAACGATTAAGAACTGGGTAACATTTCGAATATACATACATTCTATGTATGTTTAGAATGTAAAAGTAAGACGAAATCGTAATGTTGTTATGCTACAAGTTCGATTGTCCTTGATTTTCGAACATAAATACATTATGCAATAGGTTTATAGAGTATCATGTTCAATCAATATTGATATCTTTGTCCTAGGTAATATATTACCTCAAGTACTTATAGGAGTTATGAATATACAAATGTATTTGTATCCATTACACGTCAATGTTTTGTTTTATTAACTTGATTATAAGGCATGTTCACATGCGGTGGGGGAGAGGCGACAATTTTATGTTATGTGTGGATGGTCTGCCGGATAGATTTTCTTCTGTGCCTATATCTTCTTCTTCTCGTTCTTCGTTAGTCAAATCATCAGACCAGTCATTCCCACAAAAAAGGCGGTGTTCATTAGTTCAGTGACTGTTCCATGCAGTTTTGTGGCGAGTATTGTTGTGTTTGGCCATATTAATTGCCTGGATGTGTTGTGTAGGCAGTGTTGTAGGATATATTCGGTGTGTTTCAGCCGCTTGTTCACAAGGGCAGTCTTCGGAATCACCAATTTTGAATTTTCTGTGCAAATGATATCTCAGTCTGTATAAAATAATCTTTTGTTCCTTCTCACTGGACTGAATTAGTCAGCTTTACCAGGGGACTAGATAAATCTAGCTAACCCCAGGGCTAAACATTTCTAAATACGCCTGACGTCATAACTCATGTTTTTGAGAATTCTGTTGAATTACTTATACTCCAAGTTGCCATTTCACGTTGCATCATTGTTTTAAAAATATTTAAACAAAATGATATTTTCAGTTTTATATTTTAAGTTAAATTGTTACATTTTTATGTCGTTGCATAATCTAGACAATATTTTTCCGGTATGATTAATTAAGTTTGTAGGTGAATTGTTTATGAATCGTTCTAAAATAAACAAACCTTAGCTTACAAAATTAATGTTTTGATACTGTAATTAAAAGGGCAAGAAAAAGAATCAATCACCGTTGTGAGGTATAGATGACGCAATTCCAACCCTCGGGACAAAACGGTTTTGTAAGAGCTTGTGTAAATCTCAACCCTCACAAAAAATAGCTTGTCCCTTGGGCCGGAATTGTCTTACATACACCTCACAATGATGTTAGATTCTATTAGTATGTGATGAATATATAACACATTGCCCTCTCCTTGTGATCAGTTCTGAAATAGTCCAAAATAACAAATACCATATTCTTAACGGCTCAGTACATAAAACTAATAGTTTCATCTCTTCTGCGCAATGTCATTATATGAATATTATTGTTGTCCAGTTCGGATCACTCTGTTTAATGCACACATTTAAAACAAAACTAAATCTGAACGACAAAACTGTTATCCGTAATCAAGACCGTATCTCAGTACACGACTGGTATATCAAAGACGGTGGTATGTGCTATCCTGTCTGTGGGAAAGTGCATATAAAAGATCCCTTGCTGTATTAGAAAACAAAATGTAGCGGGTTTCCTCTGACGACTATATGTCGAATTACCAAAATGTTTGACATCCAATAGCCGATGATTAAAGAATCAATATGCTCTAGTGGTGTCGTTAAAGAAACCAAACCAAAACGTATCTCAGTGCACAGTAAAATCCAATGGGAATTTCGCAAAATTGTAGTTGATTCCATGAATATCTATCTAGTGCCTCGACTATAGGAGGACAGCCACTCCCGCGGATTTCTTTATGCTACCTGAAAGAGGACTGCCACTCAGACTAGTTTACTTAAATCCAAACCAGCATATGATAAAACTCATTGGAATAAATATAGCTGTGATGACATGCACAATAATGATTCAAACGTGTGTAATGTTGTAATTATTCACAGGCCCAGTACTGTGTATATACAGTTTTTAATCTCTACATATTATCTTCAGACATGTTAAAATTATTTATAATAAACAAGAGTGCTCCAGATAGGAAAAATGCAGACCCTTACATGAAATGGCCCTTCTGCATTAGACAGAATTCAGAAATAACCTGCACGTGCATTTCGATAAGTGAAACCGTGCATCTTGGCTGTCTTAAAACATAGAATCTCTAATATTGAAGGGATAATTGTGTCCATAAATCTGAATGAATTAAAAATAATATTTTAATGTGAAGAATATTGGTCACCTTGGTTCATATTCCTGGAAACAAGACCTGGCAATACATTGTTCTAGAGGTATTAATTACCAGACAAAATGTACTATTTTCTATTACAAAACCTGATCTTTAAATTCATTCTGTTTTTCCTTCCTTTCTTCTTTCTTTTTCCCTTAAAACGTTTTCTTTCTTTACTTTCAGTTTCACTGTTGACTGCATATATTTCAGAATTCTGTTTTTATTTATCCATGTTTATTTATAATGTTGTAATATACAGTATGTATTCATATTAATTTTATATTAGTGAAAAAGGTGTCGGTGTAGTTGCTTCCTCCCACTAACAGAGTCGCCACAACGTACTATCGGTTAGAACCGGTACCGGGATATCAACACAGTACGTATAAATCCAATGGATTAATCACTAAGCTACGGGGTATGATCAATAGTGAAATGTATACTCTCAAAACCTATTTTATAAAATTTTAAATAAAATTAGGCGATTTATGATCGCCATCATATATTTTTAATTGCAATTGCAATGAGATAGAATCTATTCGTAGATATTCCGTTCTTATTCAATATATCATGGTACTGACATTTTGGAGGTATTTTGGCACAGGGATGTTTGTACGATATATTACTGGCATTGCTAAAACAAAGTTGAGATACAGATGGAAGAATAATTTATGAAAAAAACACAACCTTAAATCGTTTCATTACTTATGGGTAGTTTCTGTTATAACGTAGATGGCTACTGATTATACACAGTTTCTACCAAGAGGTATTGAGGCCTGTATATAACATAATAATAAAACTACATGTACTTACTGTTTGGAGTCGCTTCTCCGTCCTGACGGCGTGAAGAACCATGGCGTTGCCCACGGTGGTGAGAACGCAGAGCAACGACAGCACGATACCCAGGGGGATCACTCGCCACAAATCGTCCACAACCACCTCTTCCACGACGTCCGATGAGTTCGTCCCGTTCATGGTGATGTTTAGTATCCAGAAGTCGTCGAAAGGGTAGTCGAACAACTGGGACAAGACATTGTCCGTCGTCTGCTCCATGTTTCAAGCCCTGACCGTGTTAATCCAGATTGTTTGCGGACTACGCTGTTGGGAAAATGGCATTACTTTAACCGCTTGTGCACAAAGAGTCTTGCACAAAAAGTCTTGATTGCGCGTCTGGCATAGGATCTCTCTCTCTCTCTCTTCTTTTTTTCCTTTTTTTTTAAGGAATCAGTTCAACACTTGTCGACGTTTTTCCGTCTTTGATGAAACCAAACATGTATTGCATACCAAAATCAACAAATACAGATGCGCAGTTGTACATAATTGTTTTTCTTTGTAAAAATAATTTTCTATGTGTCAAAAAAAAAAAGACAGCAAAAATTTAAAGTTTTATGATTTCAAAAACATACCGCTACAGAAAATATAAAAAATTGTCAATAAATGTGAAATAAAAACAGCAGAATTTAAAGTTTTACGAATTCGAAAACGTACCGCTAAAGAAAATATCCAAAATTAGTTTTTCTATACAGATTTATCATTTAGTCAAAGTTCTATAAAGCCGTTTTAAACAAAAACAAAACACACAACAAAACACAAATTTAAATCCGAAACATTGGCACCATCATCCAAAACTGAATGTTATCCATTTAAATTAGCTCCTGACTTTGTTTATCCTTCTGTTCTCAAACACCAAAAGAAAGTTCTTGACTAACTCCATGTCCGCTGACCACACACCAATTTGCTGTCATCTGTATTCTCGAAACACATTGCTTTATCACTTTCCAATATAGATTGGGGAATTACGGCTAGTGATAACACCAATAACCCTTTTTGGTCAGGCTATAATTATTTTTGAAGAAACCTCTGATGTGTAGACCCGACTGTCGCTGGGCCTCGATTTGGACCACTCTTATTCTTGTTAGAACAATTTCTGCGGCTTCAGTGGCAGCGGACTACAGCGGTCGCACTTTCGCCGCGTTTCCTCGTACAACGTTGCCAAACGTTTGGCTGATCAATACCCGTGGTACAAAACCGATCATTTGCTTCCAGTAGCAGAACGAAAACGTAAAGATAATGAACGGTGGAAGTTATTGGACAAAAAAGAAAAAGAAAAGAGAGTAGTATTTTGCGAACGACACGCTCAAAGCATGTCCAGATAATCGTAAAGATTAAGCCGGTTTTACAAGTTAAGAACGAAAGAAAAATGAGAAGAAAGGAATGTTTGGTTTTTAATCGACATGTCTGCAGTGCTTGATCAGCGGCTGTTAAGTCAAACTTATGGTAATTGCGATAATTAAAAAAAAAAAGGGAAATGAGATAAGAAACCCGTTACTACCTCATAGGCTACTCTTACTATCACTGACGGGGTTTTATATTGGGGGGGGGGGGGGGGGGGGGGGCACACTATGTATGTATGATTTTATCAAATTTAGCAGTTAAAAAAGGTTTTATAGGGAGGAGGGGCATGGCTCCCGTGACTCCCCCACCCCTCGCTACGCCAATGCTTACTATCAGGAAGGTGTTTTGGTTTATTATTATTATTTTTTTTTTTTTGTGTAAAACAATAACACACTTCAAAAAAGTAGGGGAACCTGAAATATTAATATTAATATGAACTATTAGACCGAACATACGTTTTGACCACAGACATCCTAGTAAAGAACGTTCAGGTCTGTTTATCAACAAACCGAAACACATTCCATAGTGTGTCAAACACACGCAGTTGCCCCGTACACGTGCGTGGGGTGTCATTCTCGATTTTGACAATTTCCAGGAAGATCGATTAAGCACTGTGGAACATTATTTCTGTCAATCTGTTTCATTCTATTGACCATACAGTTGTTATTGTTTTGTTTTTAGTCATTTTTATTGTTTGAATTTGCTGATAAAAAAAACTTCAAATTTCAAATTTCACTTCTGACCCCAATCGTCCTTCAAGATCTTTGGTGGTCATAAAACCTACTGTAATACTGAACTACCGATTGTAATGTTTGCCCAATTAATTCACTATTATCATATAACCATTCCCCACAGCTAATATACCTTACAATTTTGGCAATTGTAAATGTTTTTATTAGAGTTCCCCTACGTTTTTGGGAGAGTATACAATTGATGGATTAAGTGGAATGAAATCTCAAATTTAATATGTTCGTTATACAGGTCAGGTCATAGGACTTAACGTGCACATTCAGACACAGCTGTTGTAGCGCACGCCTGTCATGGGCGCAGGTGTCAACTCACACCGGCTCCTTCATCCAGGACAGGAGTTCGCTGTACGGAATTGGCACTCTTGATTGATTGTCGATGGAACATTCATGCGCGCTACGCTATATTGTCTGTCTATATATGAACACAGACGATATAGCGTAGCACGCATGATTGTTCCATCAACTGGTACTGTATCAAACACCTAGAACTCCAACCATTACCCAACCTTCCATGATACATGTATGTATATATGTATGAATTGTCAATGGGTATATATATATATATATATATATATATATATATATATATATATATATATATATATATGTATATGTATATGTATATGTATATGTATGTATGTTGTATGTATTTATGAATATGTATGAATAACTGTATATTGTATGTATGTCGAGGTTGACTGTTACATACATAGATATTAACGCACTGTCACAGGGGACAATTAAATCCTTTCTGGCATCACAAATTACCCCATGCCGTTGCTGGGACTCGAACCTGTGGCACCGAATCGCCCGCAAATTCCAGACTAACCGCGATGCGCCCTGAGCTATCGAGGCATCCATAAAAAGGATGCTCTTTAACTCAACCACATGCATGGGGCCTACAATACACGCGGTCGATCCCGCTTACGTGGGCAGACCTGACACTGGCAAGTATGTATTTATGTATGAATATCTATATATGTATGTATGTGTGTGTGTGTGTGTGTGTGTGTGTGTGTGTGTGTGTGTGTGTATGTGTGTGCGTGCGTGCGTACGTACGTAAATGCGTGTGGTTAAATTTGATATATTTTGATATATCTTGGTAAATCTCATATATTTACACCATATTTGCGTTTACTCACTTCAAACATATTACTTTTGTTGCCGTTTAACATGTATTTCTCTGTGATCTAAATTTCGTTTTTTTTTCCGACAAACTTAACCATGACACAGTTTTCGTATGTCTCATTTTATTCATTTTTAAAACAATGTGTGCCGTGAAACTCAAAATACGATTTTAGAAAACATCTTTTATACGTATGCCATCGTTGTTCACTTTATTTTGGCCGGAATCGAATTATATAGTCATCATAATATCTGAAAACATTCTGCGGTGCATGGATATATAGAAAGAGCGGACATTCAAATATTTAGCCAATGAAAAAACAGATAGACTATTTTTCCCGGAGTGTGATCTGCTTTTAAATATACAGAATATAGTTTCTAATGTATGTTTATAGGTCAGAAAAAGTGTTTATTAATCAACATATTATGTCAGGATATGGTGGCGGTAGCGGATTATATTATGGAATTAAATATAGGTTATGAAATGTTGAGAAACAGGACCTTGAACGCACAATTCAAGAAGATGGATACGATTTGAAATGCAGTTAATCGCAGTTTGACTGACTTTGTCATTCGTAAATTAGGTATGGTCCATATAAGGACGGAAATATCCTTGAACCATTGTTAGCATAATTTAATAAGCGTTTGGCCTTGGAAACCTCTGGATAAACCGATTTTCTCAGTAATCGAGCTTGAATGACGAACAGTTATCTGTTTGGGTCACACAATAATAACTCTGCAATCCGATCAAGTGGAAATGATATATATATATATATATAGAGAGAGAGAGAGAGAGAGAGAGAGAGAGAGAGAGAGAGAGAGAGAGAGAGAGAGAGAGAGAGAGAGAGAGAGAGAGAGAGAGAGAGAGAGAGAGGGAGGGGGTGGGGGTGGGTGGGGGTAGGCAGTAATGTTGCTATTTGCTGTTTCTAAAAAAAAAAAAAAAATGTTTTATTTAACGACGCACTCAACACATTTTATTTAAGGTTATATGGCGTCAGACATATGGTTAAGGACCACACAGATTTTGAGAGGAAACCGCTGTCGCCACTACATGTGCTACTCTTTCCGATTAGCAGCAAGGGATCTTTTATTTGCGCTTCCCACAGGCAGGATAGCACAAACCATGGCCTTTGTTGAACCAGTTATAGATCACTGGTCGGTGCAAGTGGTTTACACCTACACATTGAGCCTTGCGGAGCACTCACTCAGGGTTTGGAGTTGGTATCTGGATTAAAAATCCCATGCCTCGACTGGGATCCGAACCCAGTATCTACCAGCCGGTAGACCGATGGCCTAACCACGACGCCACCGAAGCCGGTTTGCTGTTTCTAAAATCAAATTTTAGTATGCAGGACCGTAAATAAATATAACCGGATAGGAGGGCAGAAACATTTCAAACCCTAACTAGACGTAACGGTAGCCATTATTTGTGTCTGTAGGTGTCATGCAGTTTTTTTTTTTTCTTCAGAATTCTTACTCGTACCCTCAAAGAGGACACTTACTGGTTTTGTACAAACTGCCAACCTTCCACCTACGAAAAAAGTGGTATGATCGCTAATTATGCTCACCACCCAAGACCATAGAAAAATATGTTTTGTTCCCTGTCAATAAACTTTAAGAACTCACAAGTGACATGCAATAACAGAGACTCACAACTAATGGCGGTTATCATAATGGCAGATTTAGACTTCCCTCGTCGTATAATTTACTAAATTGGTGTCATTGTAATAATGGAGAAATCACCGCGATACATAATTAGGCGCTACAAAATGCACCAGAAAATCGTTAAAAATGCAGTCTCATAATGACAAGTGGCATATTTATCGACTTAAATATTAATCGATCCCACATTTTATGATCTTTGCATAAATAGGTCGGTAACATCGCAGTTGTAGTGTGCAGCCCGGTGCTAAAGCTCTCGCTTGATGCGCGGTCACTTTCTTCGTCGGTGAGTCCTTTGGGCTATTTCTCGTTCCAGCCTGTCCAGCACGATTGGTATATCAAAGACCGTGGTATGTGCTGTCCTGTCTGTGAGATGGTGCATATAAAAGATCCCTTGCTACTGATGAAAACATGTAGCGGATTTCCTCTCTAAGACTGTAGGAAGGAAGGAAATGTTTTATTTAACGACGCACTCAACAAATTCTATTTACGGTTATATGGCGTCGTCGGACATATGGTTAAGGACCACACATATATTGAGAGAGGAACCCCGCTGTCGCCACTTCATGGGCTACTCTTTTCGATTAGCAGCAAGGGATCTTTTATATGCACCATCCCACAGACAGGATAGCACATACCACGGCCTTTGTTACACCAGTTGTGGAGCACTGGCTGGGACGAGAAATAGCCCAATAGGTCCACCGACGGGGATCGATCCTAGACCGACCGCGCATCAAGCGAACGCTTTACCACTGGGCTACGTCCCGCCCCCTCTTAGACTATATGTCAGAATTACAAAATGTTTGACATCCAATAGCTGATGATTAATAAATCTATGTGGTCTAGTGGTGTCGTTAAACAAAACAAACTTTAACTTTTTAATCTACTAGATCCGGCAGGTTCACAGGTAGCTAATAAATAGAGATGGTCAAAGACTTGTAAAACCTGTCCGCAACAACCGGCTTGCATAACGTTACGGAGTGTTCGTTTCAACTGAACGCGATCAATTCCGTCGGTCGGCCTCTGAAGATTCTGTCCTGAAATATTTAGAAAACTAGATAAACTAGATGCCATAGAGTAGGCTTAGGAAAATCCAGGTTGAATTTTCGTGCCTTGCATTTTTTTAATGACAATTTTGGTCATTGAACACGAATCCGGTGGAATTGTTAGTCTTCGGCCACGTTTTATATCCGGAAGTTTAATTTATTCAAAATGGCGACCACATTTCGTCATTTGTTATGAATTGTTAATTTTTTAGAGCATATACAATTACTAATCTATCAATATATGGGTTTTGGGTACCGTATTGTAGAAGACGAATATGGTAATTTTAAATGCCATACACTTCATACAGGGGCTCTTTGTACATTTATGCACTAAAATACTGGAGATTGTTTTCAACAGTTTGAGCGCACACTTAGTAACTGGTTCATGTGTTCACCACATTTAATACCAAAGCTGTTGAAAAAGGATGATTTCATGCTGTTTTGTCTGCATGAACAGTTCAGAGAGAATAACAAAAAAAGAGACACCTTATTCGCTGACCCTGAGGACTATCGCCAGGTTTACAAATATCAACCGAAAAACGAAAAATGGTAGGTACCTAATCGGCAGAATGATTTCTATATTCAGTGCACTAGAAAAAGGCTTAAATTTTTTTTTATTTGATTGGATAATAAAAATGTTTGAAAGAGCTGTGGGTAAACACATATTAGTTGACTATTAAATATTTCAAGAAATGAAAATGTATGTTTGCCCGAAGACAGAGAAAGCTGTGGGTAAACACATATTAGTTGACTATTAAACATTTCAGAAAATGAAAAAAGTAAGAGAATAGTTAATGACTGATTAATAATGCTGACAATGTCGGAACCAAAAAAGAGAGTTATCAGAATTTTTTTTTTTTAGAATCTATAAACGAAGTACATGTAGGAAGAAAATACACAAACAATAAAATGAAAATATTGGTAGCGAAGAAACAGCAAGCATTGGACAAAGAGAGGTGCCTCGATTTCCACATAAGTCGGTGGGCCCATTGGGCTATTTCTCGTCCCAGCCAGTGTACCACTATTGATATATCAAAGGTCGTGGTGTGTGCTGTCCTGTCTGTGGGATGGTGCATATAAAAGACCCCTTGCTACTAATGGAAAAATGTTAGCGGGTTTCCTCTCTATGTCAAAATTACAAAACATTTGACATCCAATAGCCAACGATTAATAAACAATTGTGGTGTCGTTAAAAAAAAAAAAAAAAACTTTATTTATATTTTTTTAGCCCTCCCCTGTTTATATGTTGTCAAGGGCTAGAGGACACGCGAGCTAAATTGGTAATGGGTGATGGATTAAAATACCACAGCCTCCTCTGTTCCTATATGTCTGCGACTGAAACATTTTGATAAAATAAAACCAAATATCGTGCCAAGGTAAACTAATCTCGACCGAATATCATGACGGAATTAAAGGGACTTTCCTGAGTTTGCTGCCATTATAAAATGCCAGTGTCCCTATATCTAGTAGTGTTCCTGGACGTGCTAATGTTCATAGTAGCCTTTTTTTCTAATTAATATATATATATATATATATATATATATATATATATATATATATATATATATATATATATATATATATATATATATATATATATATATATATATATACACACACACACACACACACACACACACACACACACACGTAGTTTCGTACGTACAAAATTATTGGAACAGATATCGAGTTTTGACTACAACAAACACTAGGATGACCAGAAACATGTTTAGACACAGGTGTTCTAAACACGAAAATAAATTTTACATATGTAAAGGCCCTACAAATAGAGAAATTCTTACAGCAACAACAAACTAAGGACCATCCCTTTAACGGAATCAGTCGACAAGCAGATGCTTCTTATAACGTAGACTCGGGAGGATTTATCGGCCGTGAAGCATATTATCGGTTACTTAACTATTTCCACACACACACACACACGTATTATACATTATATCAGTGGCAGCACACGCACAGCGACCTTTCCTCACAATAATCCGGAAACTAATTTACAATTACACTGTAATAATACAAGTGGACGTTGTGTTGACCATTATATCCCGTGCTCATCAGGTATATACACCTCAGCAGGGGTTACGCAACACTCAATTGTGCTGTTTATAGGGATTTAGACAAGTGTCGAACATCGGGAAAATAGTTTTGGGTCGACGGGTGTGAAATAGTGATCCATCAATGCAAGACGTGGAAGAATTGGTGCAAGAACTCAGAGAGATGAATGACA
Source organism: Gigantopelta aegis (assembly GCF_016097555.1). NCBI lineage: Eukaryota > Metazoa > Mollusca > Gastropoda > Neomphalida > Peltospiridae > Gigantopelta > Gigantopelta aegis. Next base: position 73,364,733 of record NC_054701.1, read on the forward strand.
GAAAATTCCATTGTTAAAAACAACGTGAATCATTATAATTATATAGAATGCAGTGGCGGATCCAGAAAATCCATTGGGGGGGGGGGAGAAACAAGGACATAAAGCGGAATGCCAGTGGAACTTTGGGGGAGGTTTGGAGGGATCGTAAAAAAAGAAAGAAAATTAATATATAATAAAATTATAACTGTCGCAAAATTTAGGGCCCCCCAGGCCCATGGACCCCCCCCCCCCCCCCCCCCGATCCGCCTCTGGAATGACTAGTTAATGATGTCGGATATCTGATTTATCCTGTGAAGGTAAGAATAGCGAAGCCTCGCAGAATTTCTCATTCGGCCTGAACAGGTTAAAGCAGATATCCGACGTCATCAACTAGTTATTATTTTTATCCTGCAAACCACACAAATTAAGGGGCAACGTTATTATTTCTGTTATTTCAGCCACATTGTACGATCACCTAGAGGTCAAATGAACGATTTGGTAATGTAGCTATACGTGTGACGTCACATGAGTGACGTCAAAAGTCATATCCTGCTTTATCCGTCATCATATTCTGTCAATACAAACAGTGGCTGCAGGATAAATTATGAGTCTGAGGAGGGCGTGCCAATGCTGTCATACGTGCACGTGGTGGAAACTCGAAATATTAATGACACTATTAGCACCACAGGTATAGTGCACACCTGGATGAATCTGTTATACACGTGCTTTGTTAATTCACAATTTAAGTGAAATGGTGACATACTGATGGAAAGAAATAAGGGAACCTGAGATCACATCGACACTAAAAGGAAACAAAAGTGGTTGCAATCAAAACCCTCAATCATGGTATCAGCAGACATTGACCTCAACGTTTTAGTGGTAATCAGGAATTTAACCGAGTTACTGACATACCATCTCACATTACCGACTTCCAAGCTAACATTACTGACATTCAATATCACATTACATTTTTGTACTTTATTCCGACATTGTGACGCTAATAGTGATTGGAATTTACATATTTAACCGAAACATTGTTGAATGGGGATGATGTCGGGTTTCTTCATGTAGTGTGTATAAAGCCCCAGTCACACTGTCAGGCATTGAGGGCTAGGTATTACTACGTTTTTAAAACGTAGTAAAACGGCAATATGCATGGTAAAACGTATTACATACGGCTTTTTACGTATCGATGATTGCTCCAGCAACGTTTGTTCAATATGCAAAATAAGCGTGAGGTTTCGACATAAGTAGCATAACCAAATTCGGCAAATATTTGGCAATCCGTAGGGTAGTAAACGTAGTAATATTAGGAATACAACTAATATAGTAATACCTAGCCCTCAATACCTGACAGTGTGACTGGGGCTTAAAGGTATTTAGCGTCAACTATAGGATTGTTGTTGTATTAAAGCGGGAATCTTTGCCTATTCGGTGGTAGAAAAAAATTTCCTGCATTTTCATTATAGAGCAAAGTACGATTGACGATACCGAAACACACGAGGCTAATGATTCGTTAACATATAATCACAAGCTTAATAAAACGTGTTTTTGTAAACTGTATACGCAACTTTAATTCCAGTCAGCCATGACGTAAGATTGTGTGACATGGTGTCATTTTGAATGTAAATGACGCCAAATGTGAATGATGACATTTTGGATATCCTTAAATAAAAATAAACTAGTGTTTAACGTTTTTGTTTTGTTTCCTGAACACTGAACAGCTTTCAATGTTAAGTTGCTATTTAGTGTTTTGCGTTTGATGATTATGAATGTATACGTCAGTGTCACCTTAGTACGGTTGCTTAAATGTCAATAAACGTACTGCCGTGACCTCGATTAATTTACATCTAATTTGCAAAGTTATCAAACTCTCAAAGTATGTGATCTGAAAAATATTACATACTTTGATTTGATTACACTGGATATGCTAGCTAATATATGATATTATCTATATATATATATAAATATATCATATTCGCAATAAATATGTTTCAATCAAACGCTGTTTTTACTTTCTCAACCCACATCTGATCACCAAATTCGCCCTTTCTTGGATTTCTCTGTGAAATGTGAGAAGCCTATCGATTATATTGAGCTCTTTATTCTCGTCCCCTGTAAACTGTTATTTTAACAAATATTATTTTGTTTGTCGATCCGCATTCTGTGAGCCTCATGAAATTCATCAATGAATCCATTAAGTTCTCAGATGTGTTTTACGTTGATAAAAAAGCGTTTATCGTCTTGATCAGTGATGAACTAGACCGCAGAAATAATTCGGTTTAGGATTCGTTAAAATGTGATGGAGTTGGGGATTACTTGAGATAAAACTGTGATATTAAAATGTGATGGAGTTGGGGATTACTTGAGATAAAACTGTGATATTAAAGACACGCGGACCGTACTTTTCCATGTTTGTCGTTGTGTTATATAAATTTAAAGAAATTGTTGTTGATAGTAGGCTACACTGGAGTTAAAATCATAGTACATAATATGCACAGGCACACACTCTGAATGGAAGAAATTTTGTTTTTCCAATGCCATTACAATCGCAAACGAGACATTGGCTATTCATAAATCTGAAAACAAACCTGATACTTAGTGTGATTTAAAAAGAAATTAAAGGGACATTCCTGAGTTTGCTGCAATGTTTAAAGATGTTATCGACAAATAAAATATTTCTACGACTAAACTTACATATTTAATATATTTTCTTGTTTAGAATATTAATGGTTGTATATTAAACGTGTTTCTGATCGTTCTAATATTTGTACTAGGTTCATTTTCATTTTATTTCCTAAAAAGTTTTTGAAGACAAAATCCAGTTTGGGCTTCTTACAAATATTAAGACGATCACAAACACATTGAATATACAGACACTGATATTCTAAACAAGAAAATATATTTATTTGTAAGTTTAATCGTAGAACTATTTTATTAGTCGGAAACATCTTACAATGCAGCAAACTCAGGAATGTCCCTTTAAAACAAACAAAAGTCCCTTAGAATTTTTAGAGATGTATTCAAATGTACTCGGATCCATTACAATAGGTAACAAGAGGACATTATAAATGCACAGTAAGTATATATGACAAGGACATATATTTAGAGTTTAACAAAGCATAAGCAAAAAATAATAATACAAAATTAATAATAATACAAAAAAAGAAAAAAAGAAAAAAAAAAGAAAAGCCCCACAAAAACCCCACAACAACAATAAAACCATAAAAATAAATAATCGTAAATATTGTTTTAAAAATATAAGTAAGATTTTTAAATGTTGGAATGTTCCACGAAAACATTTAACCTTGAAAACTTTGGGATTAATGTTATATGTAAGGATATAATTTCTTGTAATGTTTTCAATATTATATGAAAAAATAATGGTTTTCGTAGTACATTTTTTCTAACAAATAATCTATATAAACACGTTTCAAAGCAAAGCTGTTTAAAATTATGTATAATGTTTATGATATCTAAGAATCATGTATATATAAATTTTATAAATTGACGACGAACATTAATTTATATAGTACGCCACTAGGTTTATTTTCATTTTAACCAGGCTACTTCAAAATGACACTATTCTTAATTTATTTTTATTTAGGAAACTAGCACAACTCTCTATATACCATAATATGTGGATTACTTTATGACCTATTTTGCAAAATTGCAAATGAACCATTTTTATTATTTGAAGAAATTCATACCTAAATTTCCAATCCATAAGTGTAATAACACGACAGTTATATACCACATGGTTGAATTAAATCAAATAATTCTTTACACTAAACACAAAATAATTCGTTAGTCACAATCGCAAATATTATGAATTTTAATTAACATTTTTGGTAGTACTAAACCAAATAACTTTCGGCTAGGTCAAAGTTCGAGGTGCACCCAACACTTGATAGAGAAGTGAACACCACAAGTCCTGTGATTGGTGATAAATATGAGTGTGTTGATTGTAAAAAAAATAGTTTCATCTGGGCAAATCATGTATGCAATTTTATTTCATCTAGTACCATTGTGTCAAGTAGCCTTGTGCTTGAAACATGTTTGGGGTACCTATAAAAAACAATACTCAAATTTTGTGCGGAACTATGGTAGTCATAGACGCTACCCGTTATCTCAGAAATGAGCAGCTTGACCCCCAATATTTTCTGATTCAGTGCATAATTAATTTTTATTAATGATTTTGTCATTTTGTTTAATTAAGCTTGAAGTGTTTTCTGATTAAGTGCATAATTTTTTTTTTTTAATGATTTTGTCATTTTGTTAATTAAACTATACTGGTTGATTATTTAGCCGTCACTCGTCCATGTAAGTTCACATTGACCTCGACCTTGACCGTGACAATAATCACTGTACATGGTTCTGAATGGAGTTTGAATCAAAGTTAGCACTGAGGAAAAGTTGGTTTTGGTCTATAATTTATACTGTAAAGATTTCAATAATTTCTTTTTACATGGTATTTGACTTGCCATACACAACTGCTCTTAATTATGGTATTGTATATAGGCAACCTGAACTAAGATTTTAACAACAATTTATTTTTATATTAAAAATAACATGTGCCAATAATGGATCAATGTCTTTAGTTTCCATTAACATAGTTAATTTTTAATTTTGACATATTTATAGAGTGCAAAGTTATATTCTAGACAAATTTGTACTTTTATGCAAAATTTTAAGTAAATTTGGAGAAAACTTTACCAAAGACATAATTATTTTTTTTGTCATTATTGTGCTTTCTGTTCTATTTATACATAACAATAAGCTTGTTAAACATATATTTAGATCTCCAGATCAATTAAAAAAAAATCACTTAGTTTGCTCTCATGGAGAGCATTTAAAGTTTATACTAGATTCAGAACCAAATTTTTCAGATTTGATTATCTGCCTTGGAATAAGTTGATAATTTATTTTATTGTTAAAGCTGTATTACCCAATGTTATTAGCTAAATAAAATGCTGGGTTACATATTGTAGGAATATATTCAATATATATATTATATTCATCTGGATTAGAAAAGAATACAAGAAAATAGATGTTCGGGTAATTATGTCATTTAAAAATAGTGGGATTTTTCAGTCATTAATTAAAAATAAATGTGTGAAAGCTGGATGATAATTCCAGATATCACAACTATTAAAACCTCCAATTACAGTAGGATATAAATAAAATATAGTCAGGAATATGGTGGCTGCCAATGGTTTTGATGGTTCATTATGAAAATCAGCATGGCCGATGGATTTGAAATTTCCACACCTGGTAACTTGAAGACACTCACTCCCATCATTCAGGATTTCCTCCCAACACTAATATTCAGGACATTTAGTCATTACTTCATACAGGTACAGTCATTCTGGTGTTTCGTTCCTCAGACAGTGTATTTTTAATACTGATATTTCTGTGATGTGCCTGTTAAGGTATTCATAATCTAGGAGTCAGTCAAGTGCATGTGTTTTAATGGAATTCTTTAAAGGGTTAGAGGTAGTCTGACAATCTTTGTTGTCTCTACATATATACCTGAGTACACACACCCAACTGACAATAAATGTTAAAACATTTTGTTGTTTAATATGACATACTGCATTTGTACAAAACTGTATGCAATATATATGCCTTATGAGGTACATTATATTAGGTTGCACTGTAGAAACAACAGTTTCAGTGAGGTTGTCAGTTTATGTCAGAATACACCAGATCCTGGTTGTCATAAAAACACATTGCTGGGCACTTTTTGAAAAATGTATGTTATCAGTATAGGTAGTACTAAACCAAATGACTTCCGGCTGGGTCAATGTTCGAGGTGCACCCAACGTGTGCTAAACACGTCAACACCACCAGTCCTGTGACTGGTGATAAATGTGAGTGTTTTGCAGTTTTATTTCATCTAGTACCACTGTGTCAAGTAGTCTTGTGCTTGAAACATGTATGGGGTGCCTGTAAAAAAATAGGTACTCATATTTTGTGCGGAACAAGGGTAGACATAGACGCTACCGTACCCGTTATCTCAGAAATGAGCAGCTTGACCCCCAGTTTTTTCTGATTCACTTTAAGGGTGAGGGGTGGTAGTATTTATATTCGTGGCGTTTATGTCGATTGATATGCTGGACATATTACTATTGTCGTCTATATGATTTGATTTGGTAGTATACACCATTGTGTTTTCGATAAGGTAATTACATGTTTACGTTTCATACCCACACCACATACGCGTGTGCAGGAAATTAAACACACACACACACACACACACACCCACACACACACACACACACACACTCATGCGCACGCGCACGCACAATACACTACAATCAATATAATAATTGACTTTTTCCCCGTAGAAATGTATTGCGATCATGGTTTATAAAGGTTAAAACACACGTGTGTTTAACAGTGAAATCAAAGTATACTGGTCTCAAGTCAGGGCTAGGGTCAGCCACTTTGATTATTCGCTCTTTATTTCATCCAGTACTAGTTGCTAGTACAACGTTTTAAAAGTATAGTGTATTATCTATACTTTGAACACAATCATATTTCATCATTAGAATAGCATTGCCAAAGTAAGAAAACCATTAGAGTAAATGTTCATGTTTTCTATCTTAATGTCGTCAATCGGGCATAATAATCCGGAAATAATCCGAGATTCGTATTATTATAAACATACAGGACAGAAATCAATTATTGAAAAATATCTACGAATAGATGACCATCATTGGTATAATCGACTGAACACTGAACTGTTTTTATTGAGAGTTGATGACAGAAACCTTGGACAGATACTATACGTTCATATTGTTCTCTCAAAGCGGGGACGGTAATCCGATATGACAAATAACGTGAAAAACCACTTGTTGAAACACTTGTCGAATAGAAAACAATCACTGGTCCTTGAAGTATAGTCCACACAATTTATATTGATTTCAATGTCAATTTGGTGAGAGAAAACCTATATAAATTATTACAGAATACCCTTGAAAATTTCTTGCACAAACGGTCATCACTGGTCTGAAACATCGTGTACAGTAACTATAACTCGATTTCAATGTTAATTTGGTGACAGAAATCCTGAACAATTTATTAAAAAATAACATTGACCACTCTGCGGTCATTAGTAGACTTTTTGAACTATAATCTACCAAATTTTATTTGATTCCTAGGCCAATTTGATCACAGAAATCCTAAACAATGTATTAGAAAATAACCTTGAACATTCTACGGCCATTACTAGTCTTTGAAATATAATCGAATAAATTTAACTCGAAACCTTATACCATTTATTAAAGAAGAAACCTTGACCTCTAAGAGCTGTCATCTGTCTCTCTTAGGTTCGACCAATAGGCCGCGTGTCGTTTCGTGGCTTCCATTCCTACAATTATTCTTTGGTCAGTAATCATCACCGTCTCACGCTCAGTACGGATGTAACCAGACATGGAATTAACTGTCGCAGCCAAACGAAAGCAACATGACGATTTGTTATAGCGGCGAAGCCAAGTAGGCATGTATCTGGCTGGAGAGGGAGGGGGGATTGGTTTTTGTGTGTGTGAGTTCGAGGTGCATTAAAGTTTTGATAGCGCAGTTAATACTACTAGTCCTGCAATTGGTGGTAAACGTGACATTATTAATATATCAGGGAAAAACATGTATTTCTTCCAGTACCACTGTATTAAGTAGTCGTATGGGGTACCTGTAAAACAAAGTACATGTACTACAATTTTCTACGAAACTAGCGTTGTTATATCAAATATGAGCCATAAGTGGTTCAACCGTGGGGCGTTGATCCCACGATCTCAGGCGAGCGCTCAGTAATAGTAATGAAGTAAATAACCTCATTGTGATTCATTCGAATAAAAAAGGGACATTCATTGACAATTCACCCTTACACATTGTAGATTTTACTTTCTATTGCTATGCCTAAAATAACAACGTTTTTCATGGCATTTGTTTTGCAGCCGTTTTAAAGGCGCATACCCTAGTTTCAGCCCGTAAAAGTAGACACTAAGTTTAGTTAATCTACAAACCTGCAACGCACATTTGGATTTGGTTATAACAGAGAGAAACTAAAGTCAGTGATGTTTAAACAGGGGAATGCCGTCAAAAATAACTAGAGCTTGTCTCATTAACCATTACTTCTAAGACGAAGATGCGTTTTTAAAAACTAGGGTAGGTCGCTTTAAAAGTTGGGTTTTTTCACATACTCGCAGACAAAAACATCAAATTGGTCAATCTAATTAACATTAGCTCCACTATTACATGTGAATCTAATCTATTGGAACGGTGCGGTTGCGAACAAGCTTCATGCTGTCAAGCCAATCCTGGGAGTGACAGTCTTCCTATAGTGCAGGAAGGATGGAATAGTCTTGTGTCGTGCTCGCATTGGCCATACATACTTGCACATTCATTATCTTGAAGAAAGATCCTCCACCTTAGTGTGAACACTGTCAGTGTCTTCTGACGGTACGCCACATTTTGATGGAGTGCCATCATTTAAAAGAAACTAGTAAAGATATATTTGGTCAAAGAAATGTGATGGAATCCTTTTGATTCCATCCAGAACTTTTATTACAAGTTTTACGTGATACTCACTTTTATTCTAAATTTCAATTTTATATATCTGTGATATTTGTATTTTTTGCACAGTTCTTTACACTGAGTTTTCATTTAAAGGGACATTCCCGAGTTTGCTGCATTGTAAGATGTTTCCGACTAATAAAATATTTCTACGATTAAACTTACATATTAAATATATTGTCTTGTTTAGAACATCAGTGTCTGTATATTCAATGTGTTTCTGGTCATCTTAATATTTGTAAGAAGCCCAAACTGGATTCTGTCTTCAAATAACTTCGTACGCACGAAAATATCATATTTTAGGAAATAAAATGAAATTTAACCTAGTACAAATAGTAGAACGACCAGCAACACGTTTAATATACAGTCACTAATATTTTATGCAGAAAAATATATTTGATATGTAATTACAATCGTTAAAAAGGCTCGGTTAGTCGATAACATATTAAAAGTTGCATCAAACTCAGGAATGTTACTTTAACTGTTAAATTTTTATATTGATGTGGTTCATCACTTACAGTTTGCATTTACCATAGTGTGACAACCGATGTATTTTCGTACTGAAGTGTCGTTAAACATCTATTCTATTCTATTCTATTCTATTCTACTCTATTCTATTCTATTCAAATTGGTAAATGGTTGAAATTTGACAAACATGTTAACATCAACATAATTGAGGACTTCGATACATAATGTTTACGAATGTTAACTAATGGCCAAACATTATTTGTAGGAAAAGATTTGATTTTCCCGTCTATTACGATTAATCATATATCTTGTACCATACAGGCACGCAGACTTTCTTCATGAATTTATGAGGCGCATGTGCAAGAAATTATATGGGTGGGGTCGGTTGCGAGCGATTTTTCTAGGAGAGTTCGGGTCATGCTCTTCCGAAAAAATATATTTACATTTTTTTATTTATTTTTGAGCGGGTTAACCACCGAAGGCGTCTGTTGTGTGTGTGTGTGTGGGGGGGGGGGGGGGGGGGGTCCTAATATAATCCTATATATATATATATATATATATATATATATATATATATATATATATGGAGAAGTCCTAATGTATGTATGTATGCATGTATGTGTATGTATCCGGTTTTTACGGAATTTATACAAGATGTAGACCCGTATTCAACGTAACGTAATATATATCAGAACTTCCCCATCCTCTCCGGTTTCCCCGGAATTTATGGTCAAAAACCATGTATGACGTAGACCCGTATTCAACGTAACGCAATTCTGAACGACAAAACCGTTATCCGCGATCAAGACCGCATCACTGCACAATGCAGAGTCAAGAGGGTATTTGTCAAACTAGTGGTTGATTCCACGAATCTCTATTTAGTGTCTGGTCTATAGGAGGACAGCCACTTCCGGGATCCTTCATCGGACACTACATCCTTCCTGCACCGCTCAAGAGAGGACTGCCATGTCCAGAGTAGGTCATTAAGGGCACCGCTGTGGAGATAAAACACTGACATTAGTGGGCAGGTGAGGTATAAATACTTTCCGTTTGGCGATCGATCGTTCGTTCACGCTTGATGAGTTTTGACAGCGTCACTGATCGTGTTCCTCGAGCTAATATATTTGATTATCAATACGCGCTTCATTTCTGCTTGTCCCTTTAAGAACAAAAACCCATTTATTAAAGCGTATTATTACAGTTAAAGTTTGTTTTGTTTAACGATACAACTAGAGCACATTGATTTATTAATCATCGGCTATTGAATGTCAAACATTTGGTAATTTTGACATAGTCATAGAGAGGAAACCCGCTACATTTTTCTATTAGTAGCAAGGGATCTTTTATATGCACCATCGCACAGACAGGATAGTACGTACCACGGCCTTGGTGGAGCCTTGGCTGGAACGAGAAATAACCCAATGGGCCCACAGACGGGGATCGACCCCAAACCGACCGCATATCAAACGAGCGCTTTACCACTGGACTACGTCCCGCCCCTATTATTACAACCGATCTTTTTAAAATGTTATCGACTAACAAAGACTTTTTAACGATTGTAATTACATATCAAATATATTTTTCTGCATAAAATATTAGTGGCTGTATATTAAACGTGTTTCTGGTCGTTCTAATATTTTTACTAGGTTACATTTCATTTTATTTCCTAAAATATTATTTTTTTCGTACGTACGAAATTATTTGAAAACAGAATCCAGTTTGGGCTCCTTACAAATATTAAGACGACCAGAAACACATTGAATATACAGACACTGATATTCTAAACAAGAAAATATATTTAATATGTAAGTTTAATCGTAGAAATATTTTATTAGTCGGAAACATCTTACAATGCAGCAAACTCGGGAATGTCCCTTTCAGCTAATCCAACTACTGTGAACTCCTTTATTTTCGTAGGTCGAAAAGGTAGTATTGTACATTCTTATGTTATGTACACATGTATTCTGTTTTCGTGGTGTCTTAAATTCGTTAACTGCACTAGTCCACAAATTGCACGACCATTAGACCACCACGAAAACCAGTGATTCCACCGTACTACTGAAAATACTAAAGAGCTCAATAACCTCAAACATATTTAGTTCGGGCAAATAAGTTAAGAAATTACTTGATTTAATCTAGTTTTAGATCACACATTTATATTTGTATTGTGTATTTGACATTTGCCATGTTATATGAAAATCACTCCTACCTTTATACTTTTACGTATTGTGTATAGAGTATTTATCATGCATGCTTATGAATTGGAAATGAAAGGCAATACACAGTCTTGAACGTGCTTGTCCCTTTAATTATGAACAATCTACCACGATCGTATTTACGCACGTTGTGATATAATCGTGTATATTTTAGCTTGTCACTGACACTATGTTAACCTGGGCCACGTTTGTTAAGGACCATTTTGTAATAAGTACCCATTTTGTAATAAGTACCCATTTTGTAATAAAAAAACCCCGACCAATTCTGTAATAAAAACTCCCGACCAATTCTGTGATAAAAATAGGTACCCAATATGCAATAAAATTGGGCCCATTTTGTAACCCCAAAATAGGTGCCACATTTGCAATACAAAAACAAAAAAGCTATTTTGTAATAAATGCTTATAATAAATAGATACTAGAATATGTGAAAGGTATTAAATATTTAAAGAAGTTTAAAAACGTGATTTACCACAAAATGGACAGTTTTTTTTAAATTACAAAATGTGTGGTCTATTACACACGTTCGAGGTACTGACTTTAGATTAAAGTTCGTTTTTTGTGTAACCACACCACTAGAGCACATTGATTTGTTAATCATTAGCTATTGGATTTGTAAAAAAAACCCCACCCTGACATACAGTCCTAGAGAAGAAAACTGTTACATTTCCCCCATTAGTATCAAGAGGCCTTTTATTTGC
>NC_054701.1:73384173-73386673 GCF_016097555.1 Gigantopelta aegis
ATAACAATTTGAGGTTTGGTTGATTTCAGAGGTTCATTGAACATGTCTTCGGTTATAAGCCCAAGTCATGGGGCGTGGTCTAGCTGACTACAGTCGGTGTATATATATATATATATATATATATATATATATATATATATATACTATACTATACTATATAAGATGGTATGTTCTAGTGTTCTATAGTTTATTGTGTTAATTTTGTTCTACTGCAGCTGCACAAAATGTTTGTGAATCACCTCTATGTATCGCCGTATGGTGATCTGAGTGTAAATAAAGTTTTGTTCTTTTCTCTTCCGTTCTCTGTAGCTATAACGCTCGAATTCATTTCAACTTATTTTCGTGCTTATATCTAATTAAGGTTCAAGCACGCTGTCCCGAGCACACACCTCAGCTATCTGGGCTGTTTGTCCAGGACAGAGGGTTAGTTGTTAGCGATTAGTGAGAGAGAAGAGGGTGGGAGTCGGTACCGGGCTGCGAACCCTGTACCTACCAGCCTTATGCCCGACGGCTTAACCACAAATCCACCGAAGCCGGTGGGCTCTCGGATGTGGTGATTTGGTTTTATTATCAAACATCCTTGGATAACTCGGGGCGAGACATAGCCCAGTGGTAAAGCGCTCGCTTGATGCGCGGTCGGTTTGGGATCGATCCCCGTCGGTGGTCCCATTGGGCCATTTCTCGCTCCAGCCAGTGCACCATGACTGGTACATCAAAGGCCATGATATTTGCTATCCTATCTATGTGATGGTGCATATAAAAGATCCATTGCTGCTAATCGAAAAAGAGACTAGTCCATGAAGTGGCGACAGCAGGTGTCCTCTCTCAATATCTGTGTGGTCCTTAACCATATGTTCGACGCCATATAACCATATAAAATGTGTTGAGTTTCGTCGTTAAATAAAACATTTCCTTCCTTCCTTGGTTGACCCATTCTCTGATTGGTTCATTTTCCCCCGTCCAACCAGTGCCTCACGATTGATATATCAAAAAACGTTTTTATGTGCTATCCTGTTTTTAGGAAAGTGCACATAAAAGATTCCTGACTGCTAATGGAAAAATGTAATGGGTTTTCTCTAAAATTATAAATTGAATTATCAAATGTTTGATATCCAGTAGCCGATTAGTACATGAACGTGTTCTAGTTGTATCGATTAAAAAAAAAATCAATATGAACGGTAGCTTAAAAGAGTAAAAAGCCCCCCACCCCCTCCAAACAACCCTCGTCACGTTCCCGGAAACTCACGAATGTTTTAGGTCTAGTCATCCGTTATGGAGATACAACAAAAGCCCAAGGCAGAAACAGTGACCTGTATTTTGTCCATTTGTTCATCATCATCATCATCATCATCATCATCATCATCATCAACGTCGTCATCATCATCATCAACGTCATCATCATCATCATCATCATCATCAACAACAACAGTCGTCGTCGTTTTCGTCGTCAATATCATTAACGACGTCTTTTCTAAGTGATGGGCATTGCAAAAACAAATATTGAAAAAAATAGTATATTTGGCCAAGATAGACTATAAAGAAGCCCGCTACCGGTACTCACACCAGTCCTAAAATAACACAAGAAATATTTTATATGCAGACAGCACAAAACATACCATAGACTTTGAAAGACAAGTCGTTATCGTTAGGTAAACTATGTATATCTGTACTACCGTGTGCGCGCGCGCGCGCGCGCGTGTGTGTGCGTGCGTGTGTGCATTGTGTGTGTGTGAGTGCACTGCGTGTGTGTGTGTGTCTACTGCATGTGTGGTGCGTAACGTGTGTCTGTGCGCGTACCCTACGACTCGACGCACTTGAACTGACCTCTTGACCACTTAACTACATCCCACCCACCAACGCGTTAAGCTCTCCTTCAAATAGATTGAGTTAACTCGCTAATCTGGGCATTTTTTGACATTTATTGCTTAATATTATTGACCTTCAAGTAGCCCAGTTTAGTCCAACCTTTTGTTCTTGCTAATGGAAGAAGAGACATATGGGTGATTGACCTTCCACAACGTCAAGTGTTTTCTATTAAACGAGAAACTGCGGCGAAGACGAACTTATGTTTCTAGTCACAGACGATAGAAATGGGAATGAATGGGCTTATCTCTATTTCTAATGACTCATCATACTGTTTAATCAGACGCTAAGCATGCAGCATATGGTAATTACTTGTACATATGTAGCAGAGAATTTGAAAAAAAAAGATGAACCAACCAAACCCCCTCCCCCAAACCTCCCTCACACACACACTCACACACAACACACACACACACACACACAAACACATACACACACACACACACACACACACACACTCACACACAAACACAAACACAAAACAAACAAACCAAACCAAACCAAACCACAACACAACACATAAGTGTCTAAGCTTTTATTCGATAGGAACAATTTAATTAGAGTACTCTATCCAAAACTCTATTTATTTTTGTCTACTTGCAGCTTCGTTATCTATGATATATGTTCTAACATCATG
>NC_054701.1:73391673-73455749 GCF_016097555.1 Gigantopelta aegis
AGAATAGAACATCCATATTATTTTTCTTCCCACGACACGCCACTCTTCAATATTCAAGAAAGTTTAGATTGTTTTGTTTTGCTTTTAGTAGATCTATTTCTGTGTGACACTACATTTAGTAGTTTAGATGGTCTAGTGTCGTGTGACGTACCTTTAGTAGGTTACTGCTGTGTGCCGCTACGTTTTGTAAGTTACGGCAGTGTGACGCTACTTTTAGTAAGTTACTGCCGTGTGACGCTACTTGACGCTACTTTTAGTAAGTTACTGCCGTGTGACGTTACTTTTAGTAAGTTACTGCCGTGTGACGCTACTTGACGCTACTTTTAGTAAGTTACTGCCGTGTGACACTACTGTTAGTAAGTTATTGCCGTGTGACGCTACTTGACGCTACTTTTAGTAAGTTACTGCCATGTGACGCTACTTTTAGTAAGTTACTGCCGTGTGACGCTACTTGACGCTACTTTTAGTAAGTTACTGCCGTGTGACACTACTGTTAGTAAGTTATTGCCGTGTGACGCTACTTGACGCTACTTTTAGTAAGTTACTGCCATGTGACGCTACTTTTAGTAAGTTACTGCCGTGTGACGCTATTTGACGCTACTTTTAGTAAGTTACTGCCGTGTGACGCTACTTTTAGTAAGTTACTGCCGTGTGACGTACTTTTAGTGTGTGCTCATATACCACGAAGGTTTCGAGCATGTCCGTCTGGATAGCCAGCAGATACCCAATCCATGACAGACGTACTTTTACTAAGTTACTGCCGGTTGACGTACTTTTACTAAGTTACTGCCGTGTAACGTACTTTTACTAAGTTACTGCCTGCTGACGTATTTTTACTAAGTTACTGCCGTGTGACGTACTTTTAATATGTTACTTCAGTTGACGTACTTTTACTAAGTTACTGCCGGTTGACGTACTTTTACTAAGTTACTGCCGTGTGACGTACTTTTAGTATGTCACTGCCGTGTGACGTACTTTTGTTAAGTTACTGCCGTGTGACGCTACTTTTAGTAAGTTACTGCCGGTTGACGTACTTTTACTAAGTTACTGCCGGTTGACGTACTTTTACTAAGTTACTGCCGGTTGACGTACTTTTACTAAGTTACTGCCGTGTGACGTACGTTTACTAAGTTAATGCCGTGTGACGTACTTTTACTAAGTTACTGCCGGTTGACGTACTTTTACTAAGTTACTGCCGTGTGACGTACTTTTAGTATGTAACTGCCGTGTGACGTACTTTTGTTAAGTTACTGCCGTGTGACGCTACTTTTAGTAAGTTACTGCCGGTTGACGTACTTTTACTAAGTTACTGCCATGTGATGTACTTTTAGTATGTCACTGCCGTGTGACGTACTTTTAGAAAATTTGTTTCTAATTTTCATTATTATTCATACTTACCTAGTACTAGCACAACAACAATGCTATACGACCCTGAGTTATAACCTCCACTGTAGAATTATCTCCCCTTGCCGGATGTATAACCTACACCCGCGCATGGGTAGACCGTATATCCTCGTTATCGATTCAAAGTCCGGAATGACTGAATAAAAAAAGATCTCCCTCGGGGCAGGTGGGAGGTAACGGTTGTTGTGCTAGTACTAGGTAAGTATGAAAAATAATGAAAATTAGAAACAAATTTTCTAATAGTCTTATTCAACTTACCGTACTGCACAACAACAATGCTATAACAGACGTGATATAACACCGTTAAAGCACGAGAATTTAACATTAAAGGGAGAAGGTAAGAAAACAAGGAGGACTTACCCATTCAAGTAATGATACAGTGAAAAAGCAACCCACATCATACGAGGTATAAAATGTCAAAGTGACTTTTAAATTGAAGAACTACAACCCCAATTAAAAGTAAACCAAGTTAACAAGGTGAGGAAACCCGCACACCAAGTAATGGTAAAAGACACTCGACTGCCCCAGATAGTCAACCATCCACACACACACACCCCCCCCCCCCCCCCCCCCCCCACTCTCCAAACAGGAGGTGGAGAACTATCTTCCAGAAAGACTGCCGCTAGCGACCGGACGAAATACGGGTCGCCCCCTATTCGTGGCCCTGTGCACCGAAACGACTTGCTGCCCTGCAATGACTGATTGAATCCGTCGAGTTCCGTCCGGACCAACAGCCATATCACGGAAATAATGAATGAATGAATGAATGAATGAATGTTTAATGACACCCCAGCACGAAAAATACATCGGCTATTGGGTGTCAAACTATGGTAATGCAAATAAATAAAGTGATGATCAACATCAATATAAAAATTCAAGGTTTAAACAAAAACAGTGTAAAGAACTGTGCAAAAACACAAATATCACAGAATTTTACGGATACTGAATTTTACTCAAAACTTCAATATTGTGCTGTATTGGCCATTCTCAAAGAAAATGTTACACCCCTGCACCACGGTGAGGTTACAGCACGCGCAGGGGCACGGAAATAAAACCGGTCAAATGTGTGTCGGCCTTTCCAAAACCCCGCACTCATGACCTTGAAAATGTCCAAAGAATCATGGAGAATTAAGGGAAGCAGAAATCGCCCGAATCTCATGAGGTCGAATGGAGAAATTCCGCAGAACATGATGACCCGCCTTCTCATATGCCAGTTTGATGGTTGCAGCAATCCATCTCGACAAAGCATTCTTCGTAATGTCTCCTGGTTAGCGTGTGAAAGAGATAAACCATCTCTTAGTGTTTTGCCGGAGATTTCTAGTACGCTCCAAATAGAATTTCAAAGCCCGCACGGACAAAGAAGTCTATCAGAATTATCCGCAGAAAGCGTACGAGATAAACACTGAATGATGGCAGGAGGAAACTCTTCCCCTGGTACCTGGTTTTTAGCCACGAAAACAGGATCAGTACGTAACGTAACTGACCCGTCCGTATTGTAATCCACCAAATCATGCAAAAAAGCATGAATCTCACTAATACGACGGCAAGCCGCTAGTGAGACCAGAAACAAAGTTTACCACGTCAAATGACGAAGACTGGCGAATTTCAAAGGCTCGTAGGGCTTGCCTTTGAGTGCATGCAGAACCAGAAAAACATTCCATTTAGGCAAAATGGAAGGCTTCTCAACCGTCTTTTGCAACGACTTAAGCAAGTCATGCAACACGAGATTCGTTGAGAAATCTTGACGTCCACACTGGCGCTTCGAAGAGGAGACGAGCTCAGCAACCCGTTTAGAAAAGCCTCGGTTTCGGAGGGAAACCCCGACAACCGCCATGCGTGAAGTCGGAAAACCTCCGGCTTCGGATGCCACTCTGTTCGACGCAGTCTCTGACTGAGCACATCCGGTATCAACGGCAACTGCACCGGCTCCTGCACTAAAAGTGACAGGAGCCGAGAAAACCAGGCTTGAGCTGCCCAACTCGGGGCTACGAGCGTGACACGACAAGGTTGCTGTCTGATCTTTGCCAGAACCTTGCCAAGCAGAACCGGAGGGGGAAAGGCGTAAAAATCCAGTCCCGTCCAGTCCATGCTCAACGCATCGTACTTCAGTGCCAGTGGGTCTGGTACCGGCGATACAAACACTGGCAACTGACTGTTATGGGGAGTAGCAAACATATCGAGTTGAGGACTCCCCCACAACTGAAGAACTCGATAAGCCACCGTCCGGTGCAACATCCACTCCGTCTGAACCGGGGAACGACGACTCAAAGCATCCGCCAAGACGTTCACAGACGTAGGAATGTGCTTGACCGATAACACCACTCCCCAATCGTCGCACCATTCCAGAATCTCCAAAGCCGCAAGACTCAATGACAGGAAATTGTTGCCTCTCCACCGATTGAGGTACGCAACAACCGACGTGTTGTCCGACCTCAACAAAATTCGACGATGTCGAATAACAGTCCTGAAATGGAGACAAGCGCAACGCACTGCTTCCATCTCCAACAGGTTGATGTGACCACTCCTCTCTGAAGGAGTCCACACTCCTGACAGATGTTGATCCAAAAGGTGTGCACCGAACCTCTCGAGGGAAGCATCGGTAAACAGGACCATCTCTGGAGAAAGTGGGTGTAAAGGAATGGCCTGGGACATACACTTGTCCACTAGACACTTTTGGATCGGAAGAATGAACCAAGGCCCCAATGGTATCACCAAATCCCAGCTGAGACCATCCCACACTCGGGACAAGTGCCATTGAAGCGGTCTCTTGAACCGTCTGAACCAGCGATTCGAGATGGCCTATCAACACATGGAGCATGCGCACTGACGCACTTTGCTCCACCAGAAAACATCATGAAATTGGGAAGTCGCGACTCCGTCGGAAGAACGGACGCCTCCACAAGGTTAAAAACCACCCCGAGATAAGTCAAAACCTGCGTTGGCACTAATTCCGACTTGACCCAATTGGGAATAAACCCCAATCGGAGAATCATGTCAAACACGAACTCCACGCCCACGAGACATGCAGTCTGTGACGCCGCCGGAATTAACCAATCGTCCAGGTAATTGTGCATCCGTATACCCAACAGATGTACACGCCCCACCATTGCCTTTACTACCCGACTAAAGACGTGAGGGCTTGTGGCCAATCCGAATGGCAGAACTTGAAACTCGTAAGCTCTGCCGTCGTAGAGGAACCGCGAGTAATTCCAAAAATCTCGATGGATTGGAACATGCAGGTAAGCATCCTTCAAATCGATGGACGCCGCCCATTCCCCCACCTGAAGCAAAGCGCGAACAGACTGAACCGTCTCCATCTTCATAGACGGAATAAAGACGTAAGAATTCAGCGGCTTCAGGTTTAGAATTGGTCGCCACTAGTCATTCTTCTTCTGGGCGAAGAACAGATCGGAATAAAATCCCAGAGTGCCAAAATCTACCTCCTGGATGGCTTTCTTGTCGAGAAATTCGACAACCATCTTCTCCACCAGTACTCGTTTGTCGACAGACGGTACCGCAGGTAACTGGGGGAGGGGGGGGGGGTAAAACGTCAGTGGAGGAGGTGATGAAAACGGAATTCTATATTCATTGCGGACAACCAACAAAACCCATGGGTCCATCTGGCAGTTCGCACCAACTTTGAACAAAATGACGCAATCTGCCCCCACAGGAAGATCTGCTGACGGAACCTCCGTAAGCAGATGTCGATTGTCCATGCACCCTCATCCCGGCTGCTTCCCACCCCTTGGCGCCTTGCCCCGAGCTGAACCACGAAAACGTGCCAGCTTCCCCCGAAAACGTTCCTCTTTCGATGACCCACGGGCATTACCCGACTGCACGCCCGAATCAGACACCTCAGGGATCTGATAACTGTCAAGAAAAGTCGATTTCTTAACAGGTGGAGGCTTAAAAGTAGACGCCGCCTGGCGCTTAAGAGCAGTTCGGGACTGAGCAGCAGGGACGAATTTCGCCGCTTCTTGGTCCATGACCAAGTTAAAATTGGTCCTAAAAAGTAAGGTTTCCCTTACTGAGCGACTACGAAAATAGGTTTTAACCACACCCGTCACTCTCAGTCCCGCCAGGTAGTAATCCCGACGCAGAAGTAGACTGTTGGCAAAAACACGCCCAGCAAGCTGAGCGACGTGATGAGAGGCTTTAGAAGCCGCCAACAAACAACCCTTAACCATCGGCGGAAGACCCGTGACTGCTTTATCTAACCCAAATAGGAACGTACCTAAATGGTTATTGACTTGAAAAAGAAGTTTAGATAACCTCTCCAAAGTCTCTAAATCCGTGAGTGGCACACTGACATTAGGAGATGGGTGGCAGTCTGCCTTCACCCTAGCGGAAACGACCGCTGGATGTGAAAGGAAGGAAGCCCCCAATGTCTTATACGAAGACGTGGACAAAACCTTCGCCGCAGACAACAGTTTCCCGGTAGCTAACGCTGCCGGAAACTCTTCCACCACCGCCCCCAAAATACGATCACTACCCGCAATCAAAGCATCAATCTCCGCAAGAGATTCATGCGCCTCGTGTGCTAACGGCAAGCCGAAATCCTGCCGCGGAGCGTCCGTCGCTAAAGGCCGGTTTCCAAACGAAACACCCTTGTAAGACTGAACAGACTCCTCCGACGGAATTGCATCCGCGCACACCAGTCGGACCTGTTCCCGTACAAAACCAAGAACCGCCTGGTAATCATAATCGCCGTCTGGTGTACCATCGACCAAATTGGGAATCTCATCGAGCACCGAACCTGGTGCCGACCCTTCACCCGAACCACACACTGATTCGGAGGGAAAATCCTCTTCCGAAGAAGAAATTTTCAAAAACAACGCGCCATGCGCTGACCGTAACGGAAACGAAACTGCATGAGCAGGACGATGTGGAACGGCCGAATCTGCAAACTGGTCCAAGCCCGGTCTCGCTGGAAACCCCGGCAGTGGATGGACTGGTGGAGGCGATTCCCCTAGCCAGGCCATGAAATTCTCAAAAAGAGAAACATAGTCCCCCCGAGTCCGCTCCTGAGAGCGACCCGAAACCATCGAACCCTGAACGAAAGGTTCCGCCCACGCAGTCGAGGTATAACGCATGGAACCTCTACCCCGATCTGACAGGTCCGGATTGACCATCGGTGTAGACACAGGCGTACCCAAGAAAGCTGCAGTTTCCCTGATCACTGCCGAAACAGACAACGGGACTGGTGGTGTCGGTAGAACCGGACCGTCAGGAAATTCGTACACGTACGAATCCTGCGCCGAATTCTGAACCCAACGTACCACGTGTGGATTAGCCAACCCAGTTGACGTAGCCACATGCGAACGATCTAAAAGTTGATGACGCTGTACAGGCGCCCCAACAACAGAAGGGACGCCCACTGGCATCGCACCCGAAACAACGCCACCCGGCTCCGTGACCGAGACAACGTTGTGAGACTTCGCGATTTCGCCAAGTGGCTCGATCACCGAAGTAGCGCCGAAAGACGCGTTGGCCGAAACGGCGCCCTCGGACGCCACGACCAACCCTGCACCAGAAATCTGGTGAGACAAACGGCGCCGCGAAGCGGACTTCATTCTATAGCTAATCGACCCCTCCACAGACCCCTCCACATCAGCAAGATGGAAGTCAGAACTGAGAGACACAGTCGTTCCTGCCACGACTGCACTCCCTCCGACTGACACCCCCGTTACAACCGTAACAGGCGCCGCCTCCACCGACGGAGGCAAAAGCAAATCCCCAAGTGGAACGGAGCCCGACCTGGAAGAAACCTTCCCTGCTTCAGCCGAAGCAGGGAGCAACAGCGCCCCCTCCGCGCCAAGCGGCGCTTCGGGTTTACTGGCATCACCATGAAGATGGCGAACAGACGAGGAGGCGCCCTTGCGCCTACCACTTGTCCGCTAGCTCTTTGAACTGGACACCGACTTGCCGACCGACGGCAAATCGGTATGGAGCACGACCCCGGAGGTTGCCACTGTGCTCCGCCCGTCCAGTTCACGTCTAATCATCCTCTTACGCTCGGCGTCTTTTGCCAGCTTCTTAGCCTTCCCCCACGTGGAGGGGGACCAATTTACACAGATATGACACTGACGTTCAAAACAACAAGAACGATATGCCCGACATAACAAATGCTGATCAAAGTGGGGCAGTCGTTTAAGACAACCCCCCTCGGCACACACATCCAACCGGTTGGAGCCCGAGGAAGCCGTGTCAGACATTAACCCCCTGTGTAAATAACAGAGTAAAACAAAATTACAAATTAATAATTAATTTAATAAACAATTTTACTACAGAACTCGAACACGACTGCAATGGAGGACTGCAGAATCAAAAACGAGGATATACGGTCTACCCATGCGCGGGTGTAGGTTATACATCCGGCAAGGGGAGATAATTCTGCAGTGGAGGTTATAACTCAGGGTCGTATAGCATTGTTGTTGTGTTAGTACGGTAAGTTGAATAAGACTATTGGTAGGTTACTGCCGTGTGACGTACTTTTAGTAAGCTACTGCCGTGTGACGTACTTTTAGTAAGCTACTGTCGTGTGACGTACTTTTAGTAAGCTACTGCCGTGTGACATACTTTTGGTAAGCTACTGCTGTGTGACGTACTTTTGGTAGGTTACTGCCGTGTGACGTACTTTTAGTAAGTTACTGCCGTGTGACGTACTTTTAGTAAGCTACTGCCGTGTGACGTACTTTTAGTAAGTTACTGCCGTGTGACATACTTTTAGTAAGCTACTGCCGTGTGACTTACTTTTAGTAAGTTACTGCCGTGTGACATACTTTTAGTAAGTTACTGCTGTGTGACGTACTTTTAGTAAGCTACTGCCGTGTGACATACTTTTGGCAAGTTAATGTCGTGTGACGATACTTGACGTTACTTTTAGTTGGCTCAGTGCCGAGTGATGCTACTTTTAATTGGTCCACTTCCGCGTGACGCTACTTTTAGTAGGTCCAGTTTTCTATGATGCTACTTTTAGTTGGTCCGCCGCCGTGTGATGCTACTTTTAGTTTCGTCCACTTCCGTGTGACGCTACTTTTATCAGGTCCAGTGTAGTGCAACTCTGCTTTTAATAGGTCACCCGCCACCACCACTCCTCTCCGGTGAATTCTACTTTTAGCAGGTCCACTTCTGCGACACTGATTTTAGTAGATCCACTGCCGTGTTTCTCTAACACCGTGGAACGTGGCTTTTAGTAGGTCCATTTCCAACGTGACGTGGCTTTTAGTAGGTCTACCGCCGTCAACTCTGCTTTTAGCAGGTCCAACGCCATGAGACTCTGCTTTTAGCAGATCCACTGTCGAGCAATTTCCTTTTAAAAGTGTAGCTATGTTTGTATTTAGCATTCAAAATGGATGTTATGAGCTATGGCGGCGTGACTGCAATATCAAACGCTCCCTGGCAAAATAAATATACTCATTACACAGCAAAGTGGCTCGTCTTTTAAATTACCTCAATCAAACAACACAGATGTGTATTATGAGTGAATTTCGCTAATAAAAACCAGATAAAGAAAGTCAGATTGTTAGCTAATTTGGAGATGGATTGCTTTCAAATTAAATTGCCGTCAGACTGTAAAAGTGTCTGGGAGAGTGACACGCAACGATCGATAACTCCAGAGAGAAACTGTGTCTCGCAGAAATATGTGTTGGCTGTTTGTCGCCTTCGGTTTCCGTCAGCACATACTGACAGGTCCGTACACAGATCTAATTAACACGGATAAGACATCCCGTCACATGCCGTGGTGTTCGTCATGGTAAGGTGGTGCGATGTGGAGAAAAATATAGAGACACGGCTAGTAACTGCGCATTGAACAAACCTCCAATATTCTACCATGCTTTACGTGTGAGTTCTATGTTTAAAGGTCCTATGTTAAACGTTTTTAAACTACAATATTTCGTTATTTTCACATTGATTTGGAATAAAAATTAATCGATCCTACATATAATCTTTCCATAATTAACTCAATAATACTAATTTTAAAAAGTCTTGTACTCGACGACAAGAGGGGTGTTCCCGAATAGTTTGTTGCAAAATGTAGCATGGTCACCATCGTTTTTTTCTTCTTTTGTTTTGTCATACTGTTGTCTACAAAGAATTATGGAAAGAACGTAGTGTGTTGAATGTGTACGCATAAAACAGTGACGTCACTGGATAACGCGAGTTACACAATCTAAGACCCCCCCCCCCCCCCCAAAAAAAGGAGACTTTTTCTGTCTACTAGTAAATGGAATTATTTGGTTATGGTTTTTTATAAGCATATAGCAGAAGGTATAAACTTTGTTTCAAAGCAAAAAAAAAAAAAAATGTTTTGGCGGGAACCGCTATTGTTGCAACTCTAACCTTTAAGTTGACCTTTATTTTCAACAAGTAAAGTCTGCGAATGGAACATATTCGGTGTTTTATTCTAAATACCATGTTATTATCGGTAAAATAATTGTGATATTTTTGAACATGCTATTGTTGTGATGGCCATTAGCACATCAATTAGAATCTTATTGCAACACGCACTTAACTGTGCGCGGTTTCCGTGCCTTCTGATAATACAAAAAATGAATTGCGATTTTTTTCATAATGGATCTGTAGAACAGACGACATTGATTGACTTTTATATCACTGTATAACGAATAGGACTTATCGGTAATAATTTGAGTGTGTAATTTTAGCTTCAATGGATGTCGATGCGATGCTGTTGTGTTTAGGTTATTTACCCCACCCACAGAACTCAAACATATATTTTGTTATTCATAAAACAAAAAAAAAAAAAAAAGAAGAAACACGTCGCACTCTGTGAAGCTGAATAGCAGATTATGTGTGCAACACAAATGATTGCATATTTTCACAAAATCGTTGTATTATTTTTGCTATTGATAGTAAAAATGTTATTTGTCATACTAACACAAAGTAGTTTTCCCTTCCTTTTCTTATTTTCTGACGAATGTATGAATGAACAGAAGTCACAAGTTGGTGATTTATATTTGTCTATTTCAAACATGAAACATGATTAATAAGTTAACAACATGGATGAAGGAACAGAAATCACGAGTTGGTGATGTTATTTCTATTTCACTTTCCAACATGAAACATGATTAACAAGTTAAAGGGACATTCCTGAGTTTGCTGCACTGCAGTCGATAAAATCTTAAAAATTGCAGAAAACTCAAGAATGTCCCTTTAAAGGGACACACCCTAGTTACGTTTATTTGTTAACCATTACGGCGTTGTTTTTCGCTATTAAACCCCATTTTTCAGAAATAAAATTGCACTTTACTTACATTTTATTATTTAGAATACACATTTCCATTCACCTGAAGTGCTTTTTGGTAATCCTGATGTTTGTAAAACCACGAAATGCATTTTTTGCATTTTTTCACAAAACGTGTTGTCGAGAGAAAAAACGTTAAGCAAGCGAGGTCCAATCTATTTTTAATGTCACAGTCGTTGGTATATCACGTGACCGTTTACATTTTGGTTCGGTTTGTTTTCTCGTGCACGGTTCGCGCAATCAACATCCGATTTGTTGTTGTTCATTTGTGAGATTTTTCTTCACAGTTCGTGAACATTTTCAGTAACAATAAAGTTCAGACAAGTAAGTGTCTCAATACAAAACGTTACAAACCCTTAAAACCAATAATTTTGCTAAGTCTTACGATA
The DNA here is from genome assembly GCF_016097555.1 of Gigantopelta aegis. Taxonomy (NCBI): domain Eukaryota; kingdom Metazoa; phylum Mollusca; class Gastropoda; order Neomphalida; family Peltospiridae; genus Gigantopelta; species Gigantopelta aegis. The sequence goes on from NC_054701.1 coordinate 73,402,732, forward strand.
TCTGGAGAGGGGATACAACCAGGACAGAACAGTTGGAACATGTCCAGGAGAGGTGAAAAGAACGCACCCCAAGTCTGTGATATTTGTCGTGACGTAGGCATTGTTGTGCTTCTACCGGTGACATCAGAATACTAACTTTCAAAATTATTTCAAGCAATTGGGACATGGGGATTCCCATGGTATTTATCAATATAAAACCTGCTTTTTCACTCCATTTGATAAAAACGTGATCTAAGTGTGTTACAGGTTTGTAGATTAACCAAATTATAATTTATTTTCGCTGGATGGAACTAGGGTGTGCGGCTTTAACAACATGGTGATACAGATAATAGATAAGTCTAAGCTCTTAGGTGAACGATATAGCTGACACTGCGACCGAGAAGCCCCAATATAATGACAAAAGAGCTTCCGCCCGTGGGTCCCCGCTTCGGTTCTCTATATGGGTCCGTATCTTTCTGTTTTTCTTTTACAAGACACGCCTCACATGGTTGCGTCTTAATGTTCCTTGGAAATGTATTCCCCGTCAATAGTGTTGCCGTAGGCAACATATTCAGGCTAAGACCTATATTGTGAATTGTGCCGTGCTCATTAGTCTGCACATATCCATTATTTTATCACATGATAAATTGTAATCGCTAACTGCTGACATAATAATTAATAGGTATGTTTGATGGCAGACCGGGTATCAGCTGGGGTCATGAGTTAAAAATCCACATTGTTCTTGATTGCTATAATTTAGTTTCACACTAACTGGTCTGACTGCTAGCCCATAATTAACTAGACTAAGTTGTTGCATAATTGGCAGGTGACGCAAAAAAAATTAATTGAATCGTACATGCACGCTAAAAATATACTCTGTCAAAAAAGAAACGCATAGGCGAAATATTCATGGAATTATATCTTTAATACAAAGTGGCATAATTTCGTTATTTATGATCGTATCACAGTAAAACTTGACATGAGTATGTGACAATGTTCTTGCTATGGACTGGCGGCAGTGGAGGCGTTTTCGTCGCACGAGGACGCTGAAATCAGTACCTTGTGTGGCTACCAGCAGCAGCAATCACTGCGCGGCATAGACTGAATGAGTCTCTGAATCCGGGCACGTGTAATCCTAGTTCATTCTTCCTGCAGTGAATGTGACAGTTGTGGAAACGTCTGAGGCTCCGGGTCCCACTGGCGTACACGTCTGTCCAGTTCGTACCATAGATGTTCAATGGGGTTGAGATCTGGCGATCTTGATGGTCATGGCAGCACATTAATGTTCTCATTATGTAGGAAATATATTGTTACACGTGCCGTATGCGGCCTGGCATTGTCCTGCTGAAAGAGTTCTCTCTGTCGATCCAAAATAGGAAGCATGTGACGGCGAAGAATTTCATCCCGGTAGCGTACAGCTGTTAGGTTGCCTTATACGAACACAAGTTCACTTCTACCGGTGTATGAGATGGCTCCCCACATCACGACACTTCCTCCACCGAATCTGTCAACTTGGGCGACGCAGTTATTGGCAAAACGTTCATTGCGGCGTCTGTAAACACGTTGTCGTCCATCACGTCGCTGTAGAAGGAAACGTACAGTCTCCTAGCCCGTAAACCAGCTTCTCGAAGTCGGTTCCGAATGGTTTGTGCAGACACTCTTCTCAAACCAGGTATGCGTCCAACAGTGTTCGTTGCTGTGGCAGTTCGGTGACGCAAGTGCAGAACCCAGATGTAGCGATCTTATGCTGCAGTTGTTATGCGAGGTCTTCCGCTTTTGGGCCGGTCCTCAGCTGATTGAAACTGCTGATACCTGTCCCAGAGACGTAAAATGGTGCTCTGATGAACGTTCATGTGGCATGCAACTGCTGACTGCGATTCACCTAACTGGAGGCGGCCTATTGCAATGTTTCGATTCGGCAGGTTTAGTCTTGGCATCTTGTAACTCGTCTACGTCGAAATGGAAATGAGGCATCATTGCGAGCATTGCAGTTGTAAATATCCATCACTACCCCAATCTTTTCCCCAAGTTTCACGTGAATTCGCCAAAATCTGACCATTTCACGCCCATTTCCTGCAACTGTCGCACAACGTGCCACAACGTGCGTTAAATTTGTTTTAAGGTGCATTTGGGCATGCTGTCCCATTCCAGGAACATTAACAAACATGGTCATTCAGCAACATTGTACAAAAAACAACAACGATATTTTGTAAAATCAAACACTTTTCTTCTTTCCCTATCACCTATGCGTTTCTTTTTTGACAGAGTATATAAATTGCATTTCAGTATAGTTGTAAATGTTACACTGTGAGTGTGACAATACTTGTGAAAAAACATAACGAATAAATTGTCAGCTTCTATTCCTTTACTGTTAGGTGGGCCACATTGTTCAAACATGACTTGTGTAATAATCAGGATATTAAACTATATACAATTTCATATAAAGATTATGGTCGCGAAAGGAAGGGCATATTATTCGACCCGTTTAATAGTGCAATTTGAGAGAGAGAGAGAGAGAGAGAGAGAGAGAGAGAGAGAGAGAGAGAGAGAGAGAGAGAGAGAGAGAGAGAGAGAGAGAGAGGGAGGGAGAGAGGGGAGGGAGGTACAGAGAGAGAGAGAGAGAGAGAGAGAGAGAGAGAGAGAGAGAGAGAGAGAGAGAGAGAGAGAGAGAGAGAGAGGGAGGGAGGGAGAAACAGAACCAACAGCCGCCGGACAAACCATTCCCGAAAGCAGAAAGCAATATTTATATGTATTTTGGAATCCAGGACATTTGCCCCCCAGTCAAAAAATGAATAGGTGGACATTTGCCCCCCAGTCGAAATGATGGCTAGGACATTTGCCCCCCAGTAGAAATGTTGGCTAGGACATTTGCCCCCAGTAGAAATGTTGGCTAGGACATTTGCTCCCCAGTATAAAAATTGGTTTAATTAACAACTTAAATTACTAACCCTAACCCATGTGCTTCTAATGTGCTTTTTCAACATGTGCTCAAAATGAGAATAAAGTTGTTCATAATATTTAGTGTTTTTGTTTCATTTTATCAATATAGTAGATATCAACTGGGGGCAAATGTCCTAGCCAACATTTCTACTGGGGGGCAAATGTCCTAGCCAACATTTCTACTGGGGGGGGGGGGTCAAATGTCCTAGCCATCATTTCGACTGGGGGGGAAAATGTCCACCTATCCATTTTTGGACGGGGGGGGGGGGGGAATGTCCTGGGGGGCAAATGTCCGTATTCCGTAGTTTGTCATAAAAAGCACAGTACATACCAAAGCCTTCGATGTATAGTTAATGGAACCAAAGAGAAACAAACGTCCCTCGAAGGCAATAACATCCTACGACTTATCGTACCGCTTATAATTAAGAAATCATATAATATCGTACCGCATATAATTAAGAAATCATATAACATCATACCGCATATCATGAATAAATCATATAATATTGCAAAGCATACAATTACGAAATCATATAATATCGTTCAGCATATAATTAATAAATCATATAATATCGTACCGCATATAATTAAGAAATCATATAATATCGCAAAGCATACAATGACAAAATCATATAATAACATATCGCATATAATTAAGAGATCGTAATATCGTACCGCATATAATTCAGAAATCATATAATATGGTGCAATATAATTTTATCATTATTTAACAGAACAGAAAAGAAATATTTTACTTAGCAACGCACAACACATTTTTAATGGGGACGGGTATGTGGTGAAGACCAACACAGACAACGCCATGGTCTACTCATTTCGAATAGCAACCAGTTATCTTTTATATGGAATATCCCACAGAGAGGATACCACTGCATTTGGTTAGACCAATTGTGGAGCACTGGCTTGAACTAGAAATAGGCCAAATTGGTCCTTTGACGGGGGTCGAACATAGATCGATCTCGAAGCAGGCGGGCGCTTTGTTATCGGGCTACGTCATACTTATAGAGTCAAACCAAGCTCTCATTTCGGTTCAAGTTTATGTCCCCCGTTAAACTGATAAATGAAAATTGATTCACGATGGACGTACACTTAAAACAAAATGACAGCGAGCTAATATCCTGTTAAACAGTAATCCAATTTAAAATAATATGGTTCAGCGACTATATATCAAAATTACCAAATGTTTGACATCCAATAACCAGTGAATGATAAATGAATGTGCGCTAGTGGTGTCGTTAAACAAAACAAACTTTAACATTTTGCTTCCCGAGTTCATATACTATATACATGACAGAAAATCACACGAACTTTATAGATGAAGCATCTTCACTATCACCAAATATGGAAAGAAAAGGGTAACAACACGAAGCAAAAAAAAAAAAAAACCCACCACCATCAACCTTCATTTAACCAAGTTCTAAAAAAAATATGCTAAATTTGTTTTCATGCAGGATCAACACGTTTTCGCATTAAATATCCTATTGACCCGCGTAATCGTTTTAACTTAAAGGCACGCTCCTGAACTACAACCGCAAAGGAGCGGATGTAGAAACAGCGAGTGCTAGCGGCCATGTTAGATTTGCGGAATTCTTCCTCCGTAGGTATAAGAGTCTTACGACCATTTTATATAAGACTCTCAAGACCTTCCTTTTGTTGTCTACAAAAACTCAATTGGCGGTGACGAAGAAAAGTTGGGCAATCCATTACGAACGCGTTTCCTGGTCTTGAATTGAATCAAAGGTCATTAAATTGAATCTCATATCCTCGTCATCGAGCGTTTGCGAAACCCATCACCCTCGAAGCATATAAAGGTCTCGTCAAGAAAAGGGCGTTCTCTGTAGCATACCGGCTGAACACATGACGTCAAAAATACATTTCAGAATTTCATGTGATTGTCATTCGTAGATATATAAAAAGAAATACTGATTAAAAAAGAAGCTTTTCTGCTGATGATGCATTCAGAAAGTTAAACGAAATTAAACGTCATAAAAGCTCTCGACTAAACTTCATTCAGATTCTGGCTGTTGAAAACGATGACCACGATAACCACAGGGTTTAATGGAATATTTATGTTTTAAATATTAGTAGTCGTGGTGAATAGATATTAATTAATTGATTGGTTATGGATACGTCAGTCTGTTATCTCATCAGGTTCCAGAATTGATTTGGAAATTGTCAGGTGGTTTTTTTTTAATGTATCTTTATCTTTTGTAATGCTGTTGATGCACTGCGATTTGTCAGCCAAAACCTGTTGGCAGAAGATCAATGCGTCTCTCCTTCCAATCACAATTATAATGAAATTACTCACAGCAAATATAGAAATAAAAGACATGTTTCTCAGCATGAATTATCATTCTTTTGTTTGTTTTGGTTTTGGTGTAATACATTTAAAACCGTATCTTTGCTCAGGACAGTGTCCGTGTGAGTTTTCGTCAAAGTCCTGACAATACCACAAGAAGAAGAAGAAAGTATGTGTGGTAAATGTTATGAAATCAAACACAGTATAGCTGTAGGGAACGGAGATGAAAAGATATTTAATCGAAACTGAGGAATAACCAGAACATATTCCAAACATGTACATCGTTTTATTACGAGAACCAAAACGTTTTGTAATAACTGTGTGTTGCACTATACCAAAATTACGAACACTTTATGAAGTAAAAATTGCTCTCACCTTTCCAGAAAAAAGCACGAAATGTGCTCTTATTGTTTTATGAAGTTTATATATATTACATATCACCCCCACTCACTCACACACACACACACACACACACACACACACACACACAGAGCGAGAGAGAGAAAGAGAGAGAGAGAGAGAGAGAGAGAGAAGAGAGCGAGGGACAGACAGAGAGAGGTGAGAGAAAGGTGTAGAACGATCCATTCATCTTGTAGTACTTAGATCTCTAGACCCATGAATGGCTAACTAAGAAACAACTACTACATACGTGGCTTGATAAACAAATCTTTACAACCCTCACTCTCGGTTCTCGAGTAAATGAAATACTCTTGGGAACTCACTAATGCATGTTTGATCAGGCAAAATGTCAACTAGCATATACACAATAGACAAAACATATACACAATAGACAAAACATATACACAATAGATGACAAAAAACTTAAAACAAAATCCCAGTTTACGTTCTTTATTACTTTAAAGTTTGTACAACTCATCGGCATTATACAAACATAAACATGTAATAAATGAACATACACACAATACTGTCCGGGATAATGGTGAAGAATGAACACGAACGTCAAGGCTAAATATTGAATCGGTTAGGTTTCATCGGCGCTGTGGTGTCGCTTTGAAAACGGAAGTGAAAACGGAAAGCTGATTCAGGGTACCACGGGAGCCGGTCGTTAAGATTTTACCTTTGTTTATTTGTCGGACATCCATTGGCAGAATTTTTTTTATTGATGTATGAAAAAGGAACAAACACTATTATAGTATTAAAGCATCTGTCAATAGACAACAAAGAACGGGATGTAGTTCTCTTGTTTGGTGCGTCATCCTTGAAGGTTACTTCCTGGTGGTTATTTTCTGTTCCAAGGCCACGATACCTGCTTGTCCTATCTGTAGAATAGTCTATATAGCTGGCCATGTTTTTAATTTCAGAGATACCAAAATTTATTCAACATTTAAATTTTACTTACCTGAGATATTTGTAAAAACAATTACACAGCTCTTTACACCATGCTTTTAATTAACTTTTGGAATTTTAATATTGATAATATTCTATTTATTCATTTATTTATTTCGTGTTGGGGTGTCGGTAAACACTCATTAATTCATTCGTGTTATGAGGTTCTTCTCTATCACTCTGGCACAAGGATCCACTCTTAAAAAGGGCACCCAGGGGAAAATAATGCAGTCATAATTCGCATACATGACATTTGACAAAACACGTCCTTAATCGTTCGACCACGGATCTTCCACTAAAATGAAAACCCAGTTAACTTAGGTTACCAATAGAATGAATGAATGTTTAACGACAACCCAGCACGAAAAATACATCGGCTATTGGGTGTCAAATGAGGTTACCAATGCCAATTCTGATTATTAAAATTAATTCAGGATAGAACTAAAATGATTCCACCGCATTCATTCTACTAAATATATCCTTTCTCGATGGTCCGAGTTGTTTGGACTGAATCAAAATGTGACGCACTGTCAATATCCAGAATAAATCAATGCGGGAAGGGCACAAGACCTCTTCATCCTTGTTGCACTGTCTGTGGGAAGACTGCCACTCTACCGGGACTGACGAAGGGATTCAGTCAACGGATATACGGTGACTTAACATACCGTTATTGCTACACTTCGTTTAGGAGAGACCCGAAAAGCTCTCCAGATGTAGTATGTGGAAATTAATCGATACATTTAAATGTTTTTTTAGACAAATTATAATACTAGAAGTGCTGTTTAAAATCTTTCAAAGCAAATGAAATGTTTTGTCCAGTTTGAAAACATTTCAAACCCACAATCACCTAGCTGGGACACTTGTGGTCTGTTTTGTTGTTATTACGTCCCCTCAAATTATTTAGTCGCTGTAGACGTTTCCTTCAATATTACTAGTGCATTGAGAGAGAGAGAGAGAGAGAGAGAGAGAGAGAGAGAGAGAGAGAGAGAGAGAGAGAGAGAGAGAGAGAGAGAGAGAGAGAGAGAGAGAGAGAGAGAGAGAGAGAGAGAGAGAGAGAGAGAGAGATAGATAGATAGATAGATAGATAGATAGAGAGAGAGAGAGAGAGAGAGAGAGAGAGAGAGAATAATTTCATTGTATGATTTTGGAACCCGGTGCGTGCTGTGCTGAATTATTACAGTGCGACTTCCATCTGTTGTGTCAAGAGCCGTAGGCCTAAATCAAATAAAAACATGCTCAGAAAACGAAAAGCGAAAGCGAAACGTTTTCTAATTACTACTCACGTCGCACGCGGGAAGTTATTGGTTATATATATGAACGAAATTTGTTGCCCTTCATGGGAGTTGGCAAGCTGATTCAATCTGAAAAGATGATTAATTGTTGGCAAAATGCTGTGTCTTAATCAACAGAATCAAAATAGATTGTCGTGCCAAATCTCTCCCGTTGATGAGGTCTATGGAACGTTTCCAATCTTAGATAACATTTTTAAACTGAGAGAAATTACTTATGATTTCCCCCCCAATGCCAATTTAATGAAAAGCTCGTCCTTTGCATGACAGTATGTAACCCTGACATGTTGTCATGCACGTGATTACATTTTGAAGTAGGTGGATTTGTCTGATGTTATTGTTAGATGCATTACCCTCTGTTGACGTCATTAATACACGCCTTTTAAACTGCCTTTTATCATTTTGTTGAACGTAGTAAACTCGAACATGTAATATTAGAAGAAACACGCTACATTTTATATCATCGACAGGACAAAACACACACACACACACACACACACACACACACACACACACACACACACACACCACTTCATTTTATATATCAGTCGTGGGGCACTGGCTGGAACAGAGAAATTATTTTAGAAAATGGGTCCCCTGAGGTGGTTCGATCCATCGACACAAGCACTTCAAGCGTTTTTTGTTTTGTTTAACGACACCAGTAGAGCAAATGGATTTATTAATCATCAGCTATTGGATGTCAAACATTTGGTAATTTTGACAGTTTTAGAAAGGAAACCCGCTACATGTTTTCATTAGTAGTAAGGGATCCTTTATATGCACTATTTCACAGACAGGATAACACATACCACGGCTTTTGTATACCAGTCGTGGTGCACTAGTTAGAACGAGAAATAGCCCAATAGGTCAGCGACGGGAATGGATCTTAGACCGGCCGCGCATACTGCGAGCGCTTTACCTCTGGTATATCTCTCGCTCCCATTCGAAATGAATGTTCGCGACAAAAGATCGCTTGGCGACAAAATAACGGTATTTTTGTATACAAGTGGAAGCTACGTAGAGCTCTTTAAATCACTGTGGTACGGGAAATGTAAAAATCGTTTGGTAATTTACTATCGTAAATGAGTATAAATGAAGCTTAAAGCTATATGCTCGCCTCACCGCTATCAACTAAAATAGCGGTCCTCTTATCGTTGTTGTCACAAGTCAAGGGTAATCAGAGCAGAATGTGATTTGAAAGTAATTATTTGTAGATTTACTATACTATGTTTATTAGTACACATGTGGTATTTTTAGTTGTACATATGAAGTTTATAGTATAATACTTATTATCAATTATACGGTAATACAGGTTGTACAGTTGAGAGAAATGGAATAGATTAGTCATAGCTTGGATCGTGAAACTAAAGGTTTCTTGGTATGGGATTAATTAGGCAAGGTAGGAATTTGTATTGTTATAGCTTGTAGCAGGAGTGAGTGGATGGTAACTGAAAAGCTGACTGTGTGAATAAAAGAGATGACTTAGTTATTGTTTGGGGCAGTGTGATTTATTTTTGAGAGAGAATAGTGAACAAGAGTTGTGCAAGTTGGACAGAAGTTTGTGAAAGACTTTGGTGTTTATAGTTCGGGTTAATGCTTAACCGTAAGTAATTAAATACTTGATATTTAGTATGTATTGTTATTTTGTGATGGTTATAAAACGTAATTGTATTATGTTAAAGTGTAGTAGTATGGTAATGACATATTAATTTTATAAAGATGTGGATAATGAATATTTAGTATAACTTGTATAATGTGGACATTGAGTAAAGAGATGAAGTTGATTGGTATATAAAGTGTATGGAATAATAAGGTGTTACATCATAGTAATTAAGTGTATCTTGGTTACAGCACTGTAAGAGGTATCTGTGCTAGATGGTACAGAAGTAGTGTCTGCTGAGAGATGTAGAGATGGCTTGCCTGTGTGAAGATGTATCCAAGGATATAGAGATGGCTTGCCTGGATGAAGATGTGGCTGAGAGTTGAGTTTGTGGAGGTGTGGTGATTCGTGGAGGAGTGGTATACGAGTGCAGTGTGGTGGTAATGTGGAAATGAAGTTCCATGTGTGGGCTATTTATTAGCCATGTTCGGGTAACATAGAAAACAACAGATTGTTGTTTTGTAATATTATTATTATACTGTGCAAGTATAATAATGGAGGTGTGGTGAATTCGGAAGGTGAAGAGAAGGATGAGTTGTGCAATTAGTTCATAATTGTATTAGTGAACAACGTGCTCATGTATGTGTTGAAACATTAGCAGTGATAGTTGATAATGGAAGAAAGTGGTATGTACAATACTGCTTAATTAGTTAAAATAAATAAGTGACTTTGGGTGTTATAAAAGAACTGTTTAATGAAGATATATGAAGTCATAAGTGGACACTGATATCTTATTTTGAATACGTAATATTTTAAATATTACGTGGTGCTATATGTGTGATGTGATATATACTTAATACATTGAGTAGTATTTGTGTGTAATTAATATTGAGTAGTGTGGTGATCATCTGTACTAAGATGGTGACTGGTGAAATTTGTTAAATGTGTGATGGAGAGAAAGGTTTGGGTGTGAGGAGTTGTGTTAGTGTGCAATGATGTATGATGAATAGGCCTATGGTTTGAGTAATGATTGAAATGTGTGAGTGTATATGATTATTATTTGCTGATGTAAATAAATGTAGCAAACTTATATTGGTTTTATGTGTTTCTTTTAGTTATCTAATCACTTGTGACAGTTGTTAAGAATGAAAATAATCAAGCTCGTAGGTACCACTTGATATGGAAATGTACGTTGTTGTTTTTTTACTACTCCATAAGCAAAAAATAAAATCAATGGATATGCCTCCCATACCTACAGAATGTGACCGCCGCCACTACAGATTGTGAACCGCTCCTGATATCTTTCCTACAGGCCTGGTAGTACATTTTTAAGGAGTGACGTATATATCGCGTACACCTAAATAAGTTATTTAACATATAAATATTGAGATTGTAGCTTTAAGATACATTCACTTAAAGGGGGTAGTCTCAAAGATGTATAATAACATTTTTTTTTTTTGGGGGGGGGGGGGGGGGGGGGGTTTTTTTTTTTTGTACATTCAAATAATTTCAAATACCGGTACTATTATTTTTAAAATTTATATTATTTCAACATTTAGTATGGATGACTCAGTTTAAAACGTGACGTTACATTTTGAACTTGAACAAGAAGTGGCAGTTTTTTTTAATGCATGGATATTTCTACGTATTTAAAATGTTCCCGTCATCAGTCGTGCCTGTAACGGACAGTGTATTACCACTATACATAGTATTGCTCTACCATGGTTCCCTGTTGTGACCGGGTTTTTTTCCAAATGCTAAACTGTGAGCAATTGTTTGTGGATGGTTACGTCATTGTCTATTGTCCCCAATAAGTTGAAAAACTCACCGGCGTGGTTTCAATGGTGCAGTTGTGACATGATGGTTATTTGATATTATTTTCGTATTATGTTGAACTATGGATGAAAATAAATAAATAAATTCATTCTTACCTTCATGGGTGATGTCTATAAATACATTTTGTAGACAAACTTGAAATAAAAGAAACACCTTTCCATTGCCATGAATGTATTGTTGTCGTTTTAACTAAAACGCCATAATATTGTTGACGTCATCGTATCACAGTTTGTCACTGACGGAAAAACCGGACTCGGTGGCGTCGTGGTTATGCCATCGGTCTACAGGCCATGTAGTGGCGACAGCGGGTTTCCTCTCAAAATCTGTGTGGTCCTTAACCATATGTCTGACGCTATATAACCGTAAATAAAATGTGTTGAGTGCGTCGTTAAATAAAACACTTCTTTTTCTTTCTGACGGAAAAGGCGGAACTGTGATTCACGGCTGGCTCTTGATCTGCTTTTTGGCTATCAAAAATTTTGAGCTGCATTGTGTTGCTGTTGATCTTTTTTCTGCTTGGAAGACGTGTAGTAGTATAATACAGGCCCGTAGAAATCGACAGAGGCCTAGGGCCTGTGCCCCTCCCGCCCCGATCCCATTCGAGGACGAAAATGTACGGTTTTTTGTTATACTCTATATAAATAAAGATTAAAAAAAAGTGGTTTCTGCCGCCACCACCACCACACACATACAGGTTGGACTATACCAATTCAAATCCCATAGGCGACCATGTTAACGTTTGTGTTTAAAAACACTATATGCAATATATCAACCAAACTGTGACCCATAAATATCAGTACTACAACCCCTACCTCAAAGTATTAACTGCAGAAAATGGTACCTTTCATGGCTCATTTTCGGTATAACCAGATGTTTCTGCAACACCCCTAGTTTCGCACCAAATTTTAGTACTTTTTTTTACAGGTACCCCATACATGTTCCAAGCACAAGGCTACTTGACACGGTGGTACTACATCAAATAAAATTGCATACATTTTTAGCCCAGATGAAACTAATTTTTTTTACAACCAACACACTCACATTTATAACCAATCACAGGACTTGTGGTGTTAACTTCTCTATCAAAAGTTCGGTACACCTCGAACTTCGACCCAGCCGGAAATTAATTGGTATAGTGCAACCTATACTGATAACATACATGTTTCAAAAGGTGGTGAATCATGTGTTTTTATGACAACCAGGATCTGATGTCTTCTGACATAAACTGACAACCTCACTGAAACTGTTATTTCTACAGTGCAACCTAATTTAATGTACACCTCACAAAACACATGTATTTTGTACAGTTTTGTACAAATGCAATATGTCATATTTGAAAAAATAATTTAAAAAAAAATAATACTCCTGAAGATATTTATTGTCAGATGTGTGTGTGTGCTCAGCTATATATGTAGAGACAGCATGGCTATTCAGAGTACCTCAACTCCTTAAACTTATTCCATTGAAACACATGTACTTGACTGACCCCTAGATTATGAAGACCTCAATAGGCACATCAAAGAAATATCAGTATTAAAAAAATACAATGTCTGAGGAAGGAAAAACCAACATGACTGCATCTGTATGAAGTAATGACTTAATGTCCTGCACATCACTGTTGGAAGAAAATCCTGTATGCTGAGTGTGGGCATCTTCAAGTTACCATGTGCGGGAATTTCAAATCCATCAGCTATGCAGATTTTCAAATTGGACCATCAAAACCATTGGCAGCCACCAATATTCCTGACTATATTTTATGTATACCCTACTGTAGTTGGAGGTTTTAAAAATTTGTAATATCTGGAATTATCATGCAGCTTTCGCATATTTATTTTTGATTCATTACTAAAAAAAACCTGTTTTTAAGTGACATAATTACCCGAACATCTATTTTATTGCATTATTTTCTAATCCAGATCAATACAATATGTATATTGGATGTATTCCTACAATCTGTAATCCAGCATATCATTTAGCTATTAACATTGGATAATACAGCATTAACAATAAAATAAATCATCAAATTACACCAAGGTAGATAATCAAATCTGGAAAAATTGGTTCCAAATCTAGTATACACTTAAAATACACTTCATGGGAGCAAACTAAGTGATTATTTTAAAAAAAGATTTGATCTGGAGACCTAAAGATATGTTTAACAAGCTTATTGTTATGTATAAATGAGAACAGAAGGCACAATAGTGACAAAAATTTTAATTATGGCTTTGGTAAAAACATTCTTCAAAGTAAAAAAATGTTTCCCCTAAAACTACAAATTTGTTTAAAATATGACTTAGCACCCTATAAATATGCCAAAAGGACAATAAAAATCAAGGTCTTTAAAAAGTTAAGCTATCAGAAGTACACACATGAAACATTAACTATGTTTATAGAAGTTAAAGACATTATCCCAATATTGGCACATGCTATTTTTAATATAAAAATAAATTGCTATTAAAATCTAAGTTCAGACTGCCTAGATATATTAACATATTTAAGAGCAGTTGTATATGGCAAGTCAAACACCATGTAAATAAGAACATTCAAATCTGTATAGTATGAATTATAGGCCAAAACCAACTTTTCCTCAGTGCTAATTTTTGTTCAAACTCCATTCAGAGCTGTGTACAGTAATTATTGTCAAGGTCAAGGTCATTGTGAACTTGCATGGCCGAGTGACGGCTAATTAATCAAATAGTGTAGTTTAATTTAATTAAATCACAAAAATCATAATCTTTTTTATTATGCACTGAATATGTGCTATAGGTTGGACTATACCAATTCAAATCCCATAGGCGACCATGTTAACGTTTGTGTTTAAAAACACTGTATGCAATATATCAACCAAACTGTGACCCATAAATATCAGTACTACAACCCCTACCTCAAAGTATTAACTGCAGAAAATGGTACCTTTCATGGCTCATTTTCGGTATAACCAGATGTTTCTGCAACACCCCTAGTTTCGCACCAAATTTTAGTACTTTTTTTTACAGGTACCCCATACATGTTCCAAGCACAAGGCTACTTGACACGGTGGTACTACATCAAATAAAATTGCATACATTTTTAGCCCAGATGAAACTAATTTTTTTTACAACCAACACACTCACATTTATAACCAATCACAGGACTTGTGGTGTTAACTTCTCTATCAAAAGTTCGGTACACCTCGAACTTCGACCCAGCCGGAAATTAATTGGTATAGTGCAACCTACACACAAACTATAGAGGCTGTGAACTCCCACTAGAGATTGTGCCACATTCACACACATTCACATACACACGCACAGTCACACACACACACACACACACACACACACACACACACACAAACACACACACACACACACACACACACAAACACTAGAGGCTGTGAACTCCCACTAGAGATTGTGCCACACACACACACGTACACACACACACACATACACACACACACACAGAGACACACACATACACAGTCACACACACACACACACACACACACACACACACACACACACGTGCACCGTCTCGTCATGCATGGAAACTTCAACTGGACTATCAAGCTGTTCTCCTTTTAGCCTATCGGATAGGAAGCACGGGCGTAGAAGGTACCAAAAAGTGGGGGTGGGGTGAGGGCGCACACATATATATAAATACATGTATAAATATATAAAAACCATCACTGCTGCCACAAAGTGAGGGGCATATGCCCTTTGCCCCCTCCCCCCTCGCTTCCTACACCATATAATGCATATCTGTGGCGTTAATAAAGAATACAATCTCAGACACATCACCATTTATTAAGTTAAAATTAATTAATTGACCTAAAATACCGGTAGGAAGGGCCGGGTCCTTTGTGCTCCCCCATCCCCGCGTCTAAATGCGTTTTCCGCATGTAACCACGCCGAACCAAACTTCCAACGGATATCAAGCCCATAATTTCATGCCCCTCAAACTGGCATTATGCAAATGAATTTAACAAGGGCGGACCCAGGGATTATTATAGGGATGAACGAAGGACAAAATGGTACATGGACCAAACTCATAAAAAGGGCACGTCAGTAAAAGTTTGGCATTTGTAGATGGGAAATTGTAAATGAATTGCTAAAAAAAGGTGTGTGTGTGTGTGTGTGTGTGTGTGTGTGTGTGTGTGTGTGTGTGTGTGTGTGTGTGTGTGTGTGTACTTAATTTTTTCGTGTGGGGTCCACTCTTTTGTATCTGTCCCTTTTAATGCCCTCACTTGTCTCCTACACTGGCGTGATATGGCGGCTGTTCCAAAATGGGAATCGATCCTAGACCGACCGCGCATCAAGCGAGCGCTCGGGAAACCCTGGTGGAAAGCAAACAGTATGTTTTTACGACATCATTTAGAAGTATTGACGTGTGATTATTTCCAGAAGAGACCCAATAGCAACTAAATAAACTCCCTTTTTTTATTCTTTGTCGCCGACATGGGTTTGATATTATTGACATTTATGCACTGTAGAGTTTTAAGATGGAAGTGCAGCCAAGCTTGATCACATTTTAGATCATAGTTAGGATCAATAATTATGGAACTGAAAACGTATGCACGCTCAAAAGATCTCGACGTTTTACTCACGCGGTCGATTACACATATTGGCAACATATTGTACTTCCGGCACAGGCGCGGATCCAACGGAAGGGTACTGGTATGTGCGAAATCCATGTCCAACACTTTCTTTTTCTGTAGTTATTTTCGTGCTTATATCCAAATAAGGTTCAAGCATGTTGTCCTGGGCACACACCTCAGATTGACTGAGACATTATTATATCGCTTTTTAAAAATGATTAAGCACAAATTATACAGCTTCCTAGGTTAATACATACACGTCACAAAAGTAATGTATTGATGCAATTTATTAATTAGGGACATAAATAAATATTACTGAGAGAGAGAGAGAGAGAGAGAGAGAGAGAGAGAGAGAGAGAGAGAGAGAGAGAGAGAGAGAGAGAGAGAGGAGAGAGATAGTTTGCTTTGTTTAACGATACCACTAGAGCACATTGATTTATTATGTCAAAAATTCGGTAATTTTGACATATTATAGTCCTACAGAGGAAATCCGGTACATGTTTCCATCAGTAGCAATGGATTTTTATATTCCCCATCTAACAGACAGGATAACACATGCCACAGCCTTTGATATGCTAGTCGACTCACCGGCAGAGATCGATCCCAGATATGAGAGACACATCTTAATTTAATTTTTAGTAGTACAAAACAAACGTACGTTTCCATTCTCAAGTGGTTCCTACGTGCTCGATTATTTTAAATCTTAACAACGATAAGAGGACTGCCATTTTAGTTGACTGTCGACACCTGCGCCCATGATAGGGGTGCGCTACAACAGCTTGCCGTGGACGTGCATGTTAAGCCCTATGGCCTGACCTGACCTTCTGCCACGGTCATGGGGACCAGGAACATATTACCTTTGCCAAAACTGATAACTGAATGAAAACGTAAATGTGTAAACTGATTTTTTTTAAAAAGCTGAGTTTGTTGTCTTTGTACATTTTAGATTAACAGAATCTTATTAACGGCTAAAATTACATTTTCTTCTTTAGAATATCTATGTCTGTATATTCAATGTATTTTAATCATCCTAAATATCTAATGTTTGTAATAGTGCAAATTATATTTCATAATATGTAAATGTATATATACATTTATTATATGTATGAAGTACGGAAGGTAAAATCAATTTTTGGCTGCCACAAACATTAAAACGACACACAGACGATGAAGGAAAAACAACAACAACAACAACAACAAAATAATAAACAAACAGACAAAACAACAACAAAAACACCCCAAAACCCCAACATTAAATATACTGAAACTAATATCTAAACACGAAAATGTATTTATTAAGTAATTTTAGTATTTACAAGAGTTTTATTGATTGAAAACATATTTTATTGCATAAACAACAAAACGATTGAGCATAAGGGTTCAATTAGTAAGAAAATGTTATGATATAACGGCAGCAAACTGAGCATAGTCCCTTTAACAGATCACATTTACTGAAGTGCATTAAAAAATCAACGCACTTACTGATATTAATAAAAGTGTCATAACCACTAACGCTATATAAAAAGACATAGCGTAAATAATTGTGGTCTGCGACCAACTACTGTGTTGCGCGGAAGAAATAGACTGGGATTTCTCTTGACAATGCGTCGATCATTGCACTGCTTTTAGATATTTATAGTTTCAAAGTAAACCATACTTTCCGGCTAATTTCGACAGGACATTAGTAATACGTTTAAACATAGTGCGTTTAAATTTAGAATTCTTCTGTGGCGTATTAGTACATGAAAAAGGTGTCACAAAAATGCTCTAATGAGTTATCCATCGTCAATTTCCGTACACGAAGGGAGAAAGCGCCCCATGGGGTATCACACGAGGTTAGTCACTTTACATGTAACAGCTATATAGTGTGCCTGGCGTCCTCCGTTTAAAGGGATTGTCCCGAGGTTCCTGCTATCGCGAGTCATGTTTCCAACTAATATAACTCTTTTAAAGGCTAAATAGAAAGAAATGTTGTATTTAACGACGCACTGAACACATTTTATTTACAGTTATATGTCGTCAGTGACAAGCTAAAATATACAGGATTATATCACGTGTGTAAATGCGACCATGGTAGATTGTTCATAATTAAAGGGACAAGCACGTTCAAGTTTGTGTATTGCCTTTCGTTTCCAATTCATAAGCATGCATGATAAATACGTCTATACACAATACGTAAAGTATAAAGGTGGGAGTGATTTTTATATAGTATGGCAAATGACAAAAGAAAGAAATGTTTTATTTAACGACGCACTCAACACATTATATTTACGGTTATATGGCGTCAGACATATGATTAAGGACCACACAGATATTGAGAGAGGAAACCCGCTGTCGCCACTCCTTTCGATTAGCAGCAAGGGATCTTTAATATGCACCATCCCACAGACAGGGTGGAACATACAACAGCCCTTGATATACCAGTCGTGGTGCACTGGCTGGAACGAGAAATAGCCCAATGGGCCCACCGACGGGGATCGATCCCACACCGACTGCGCGTTGAGCGAGCGCTGTAACACTGGGCTACGTCCCGCCCTAAAGGCTAAGTAGAGGATAATAAACGAGTTATCAGTTATTATCAAATTTATGTTCCGAGTGAAATAATCTTCAGTTGTCTCGAGCTTTAGCGAGTGACTACTGAACATTATTTCACGAGGGACATAAATAGGGAATACTACATGGCTGGCTGTTATGCTAGGCTCAAACTACCAACTGTCACGACAAAGTTGGTCAACGTTCTGCTCTCACGACTTCTACGACTGTCCACTTGGTAATCTGAGCGTACCCGTCGTAAGTCGGGTGTTGGTGGAATTACAACGCAACTGTCGAGTTGGCCAACTTCGTCGTGACAGTTGACAGTCTGAGATATCATTTATCTTACAGCGAGTTGTTTTAATACGTAGCTATCGAGCAAAAGCGAGTTGGATACATTTTTAAGAAACGAAGATAAATGGTACCTTACAGACACGAATGTTGTATTCTATTTCTTACATATCCTCAAAAACCAGGACCCGTGCTTATAAAACCTTTAGAGTCAGACTCAATCTCTAATGACGTCACATGCATGTATGGCGTCATGACATTAGTGTCTCAAACTCTATTAGTTTGTTTGTTTTGTTTACCAACACCACTAGAGCACATTGATTTATTAATCATCGGCTATTGGATGTCAAACATTTGGTCATTTGACACAGAGAGAAAACCCGCTTCATGTTTCCATTAGTAGCAAGAGATTTTTTTATATGCACCATCCCACAGACAGAATAGCACATACCATGGCCTTTGATATACCAGTCATGGTGTACTGAGATCGACCGCGCATCAAGCTAACGCTTTACCACCGGGCTACGTCTCGCACCAAAAACTCTATTAGAGTCTCGAGTCTAGACTGTAAAAGTTTTATAAGCACTAGGCCAGGTGTTAAACAAATTTAAACGTCTTTTCCAACTAAAACGTATTTACAGCCCTGGCGCTTGTAGCTAACTTACGCGTCATCTACACGTCATCGTGATTTTTTTCATTGGATGGAATTGCAGACGCGATCGAGTCATCACCTAGGAGCAGCCAGTCGTATGTCTTTAAAATGTTATCATACCTATATGTGTTGTCAAAAATAGTAAATGGTGTTCCTACCAACGGGAGTGTAAGAAACCTTTTTGATTTTAAATGCAATTTCGTATTTATAATACATATACCATATACCATAATCCTTTCCACACAGAACGCCTTTTTTCATAAGTAAAGTGTGATAAACTCTAAGCGGCGAACAATGACGTCACATCGGCTATTCTCTTCTTCTAGGGGATGGGACGTAGCCCAGCCAGTGCACCACGAGTGGTATATCAAAGGCCGTGGCATGTGCTATCCTGTCTGTGGGATGGTGCATATAAAAGATCCCTTGCTGCTATTCGAAAAAGAGTAGCCCATGAAGTGGCGACAGTGGGTTTCCTCTCTCAATATCTGTGTGGTCCTTAACCATATGTCCGACGCCATATAACCGTAAAAAAACATGTGTTGAGTGCATCGCTAAATAAAACATTTTCTTCTCTTTTTCTAAGGTACAAACGAAAATATTCTTGGGTAGCTATCTGTCTGGTAACGAGAGTGTGTTTGAAAGCTTCGAGCAGTCTGTAGGCAAATCCATTGAAAAGAAAGTTAAAAGTAAAAGTAAAAGTTAGTTCCTTTGAAAAGAGTGTCCCTTTCCTTTATTTTACTTTAAAACAATCGGAATTGATTTCAACGATAGGTTATGCAATGATGAAAAGGGTCTAACTCCCACAATAATAGAGTAACAAGAGGGATGATTCCTGCATCTAGAACTGAATTCCATAGTATCGACCTTAGCAGTAGCCCTGTGCGTTTTGGCTACCGAATTCTCACTCGGGCTACCAGATGTCTAAAATCGGTAGTCCGGCTGGCTAATAGATGTTTGTGCACGTCCAGTTACTCAGTCAACAAGATGCAGTCAACAAGATGTTTAATTCATCGGTGTCCGGGGATAGGGTTTAACTCAGTCGGTTGAGCGCTCGCCTGAGGTATGTGCGTCGCAGGATCGAACCATCTCGGTGTATTCATTCAACTGATTGGAGGTTTTGTCGTTCCAGTCAGTGCACCACAACTATTCAAATGCCGTGGTATTGCTTTCTTGTCTGTGAGAAGTGCATATTAAATATACCTTGTTTTCTAATGGGAAAATGTAGTGGGTTTTCTCTGATGACTACGAGTCAGAATTACCAAATGTTTGACATCCTATAGTCGGTGATTAATTAATAAATGTGCTCTAGTGGTGGTGGTAAACAAAACAAACTTTCATCGGTGTATGACATTCTACATTTCATGTGCGCGCCCTACTGCCATGAGTTGCTGTGACAGTGTTAATTGCTCCCCTAGTCTGACCCATAGGTGGTGATATCACAGAATATTGCTCATGATTAAAACATTTTTAATAATAATAATAAACCCCAACAACAACACCTAAAACATGTTTAAATAAAAATAAATGATTATACATTTTTTTCGCTTCTTTTTAATGTATTAACATTATGGGGCTACCAATTTGTATTGAGGGCAACCAAATGTTATAGCCTGGTAGCCCACCGAGCTACTATTGAAACAGGTTACGGTTCAAGGAAGGCCTAACTATCGTACCATGTATTGTTTTGCCAGTCTATTGAGATTTAATGAGAGTTGCTTCCCTTTTCGAACCCCTCGAAGTAAAGAGTTGTAATACTAAAGTAGTGTCGGAAATAGAATAAAAATGATTTTTGTCGATTATGTTTTTCATATTAAACTGATAAGTAAACATTTTGTAAATATCTATTTTATGATACTCTACCTAATTTAGAATTTACTTGTTTGGGCTCTCATCTATGTATAAGGTGGTGTTTACTCTTGAAATTAAAAGAAAGATGTCAGTAAACAGGTAATTTGTGCACTTTATTGGAACAGACTATAACAAATGTTGATCGACATGTGTCAATTTCATTGCTGTCCGTCTCTGATGACGGTTTACCCCTATCCCTCTCAAAAACAAAATATGTGTAGACATTGCTAAGTAACGTTTGAGCAAAACTGTGAAAAACCATTCTGAGTGTGTGATCTATTATACCGATAATAAAGGTACTATGTATTTGCACAATGACAGCTATTGCAATATATATATATATATATTTAAATTACATTTTGCTTTAAAATTTAAGTACTACACCTTCAACTATATGCCCATAAATGATTCTAACAAAATATTTTTATCTACTAGTAGAAAATACAATTTTATTGGAGAATCTTTATCACAAATATATGCTCACATATAACTATGATAGGCATATAGCACCTTTAAGTGGTTGCAAGATTGTGTACATTTCTAATGTACTTATATTGAATTTGTATTCACTAAATATGATGATCATAATTAATCATTTATGTTGTAATTCAAAATATTCAGTTAACTTGCAGTTTTAAATTAAAAGTTTGTTTAAGGGTAAATGAAATTGACACATGTCGATCAAAATGTGTTATAGTCTGTTTCAGTAAAGTACACAATTCACCTGTTTACTGACATCTTTATTTTAATTTCAAGAGTAAACACCACCTTATACATCAATGAGAGCTCAAACAAGTACATGCTAAATTAGGTAGAGTATCATTAAATAGATATTTACAAAACATTTACTTGTCAGTTTATTATGAAAGAAATAATCGACGAAAATCTGTTTTATTCTATTTCCGACACAACTTTAGTATTACAATCTCCATGTGGTGAACCGTTTCCAGGAAAAGACACAGCATCGAATTTTAATTTTCAAAACCCCCCAGATGAATTAGCTTTTAGGTCACGTTCCAGGTTCAAGGAGTACCATATGTACAACAATACGGATACCCATCAAAGGAGTTCTGTATTTCTCAAGACACATATAACTTTCTACACAAACTACCAAGCACGGATTCAACTCGAGGCAATTTGGAACTGCTTGTGCCAAAGCACAACATCAAAGAGGATATTTGCGAAGGGTAATTACCTCAATTACAGGACATTTTTTTTTTTCATTAGTCAATAATGTTTGATGAAATAACTACATTTTACAATGGCGGATTTTGGAAAGTGCTGTAGTAAATAACAGGATAAATAAAATAAAAATTGGTGTAAATTTCACAATGATTTAGATATAATGTAGTGCATTCCACAGAAATGCTATTTGTGTCACAACTAAAATCAAAGTTAATCATCGGCTATTGGATGTCAAACATTTGGTAATTCTGACATTTAGTCTTAGAGAGGACACCTGCTACATGTTTCTATTAGCAGAAAGGGATCTTTTATATGCATATCCCACAAACAAGATAGCACACACCACGGCCTTTTATATACCAGTCGTGGTGAACTGGCTGGAACGAGATATGGCCTAATGGGCCACCGACGGGGAGCGATTTACCACTGGGCTATGCCCCGCCCCCTGTGTCACAACTAAATAATATTAAATATACCATGAACTCTTGTAGAGGGCTGTGACTGAATATTTGAAACATTTTAGTGTTAATCTACATACTCTGTAGTGTTTGGCATTTCTACTAATATCATGAAAAACAACACAACATCCAGTGGAAGGGGTAAAGTCTCTAGTCAGGCCCATACGCCAGATTGTTTTCTTTATTTACTTAGAGTAGGACAATTTTCGTAATCGTGTGGGGGAAACGGTCACCATTCCCCACCCCCGATACATGTGGGCCTGCTGTATGTGTGTGTGTGTGTGTGTGTGTGTGTGTGTGTGTGTGGGGGGGGGGGGGGTAATGTGTGTGTGTGTGTGTGTGTGGGGGGGTGATGTGTGTGTGTGTGTGTGTGTGTGTGTGTTGATAGGTTGGTTGAAGTACGAGTAAACAATTCGTGTTCAAAACTTCACTATATTACGGAATCGTCCGCCGGTGGTTATTTATCACTATTGTATCTGTCGATATATAGGATTATGGGATTGTTATCACGACAGTGTGATGATGCGATCAGGACTTTCACAAGCCCACCATCTTCCCTTTTGATATGGATGAGACAGGTCGCTTTGACGTCCACATCTTGATCATCTTGTCACACACAAAAAAGTGAAATTACTGTTTAAGGAAAACCAGAATGAGTAGTTTAGGGAATAGCATTTGGCCAACAAAAACTACTTGCGACTCTACAACACGTATTTGATTAGCCGCTGTCTATTGTGCGAAAAGTATTTCACCGGAAACAAGAAGTGACAACACAAAATTGAAATCTCGAATGTTTTAATTAAATTCATTCTCTCTGTGGCAGTTTCACAGCATATCCGTCAGAAATGATGAAAAGACTGGGAGTTGGATAATAAGGATTAGTAAATTGTCACTGAGGTCTACACACCGCCCGACAGCCATTTCTAATTACAATTTCGATTTGGCGTGTAGAAAGTATCACCAATCGTCTTACGTGAAGTGACACTTCCGTTGATAATCTGGTAACTTAAGTATTGGATTCCATTTTAACTTTTACTGATAGAATTATTTTACATTCAAGGTACTTAGCCCTCACACCGTATTCTAAATGTTTTTCTTTTTCCACATTTACATGTAGTTGTGTGAAAATTATTTCTGGGTATATAACCAAATGCAAAATTCATATGGCGCTGATACTGCTATATCTTGGTCCGTGCTTGTAAACATTTAGTTTAGACTTGAATATGACGTCGCACACATACAATTTGTACAGCGTTGCTTTAGTCTTGTTTGTTTGTTTTGTTTAATCACACCACTAGAGCACATTGATTTATTAATCATCGGCTATTGGATGTCAAATTTTTGGTAACTTTGACATGTAGTCTTAGAGAGGAAACTCGCTATATTTTTCCATTAGTAGTAAGGGATATTTTATATGCACCATCCCATAGACATGACGGCATATACCACGGCCTTTGATATACCATTCGTGGTGCACTGGCTGTAATGATAAATAACCGACGAGTATCGATCCCAAACCGACCGAGCATCAAGTGAACGCTTTACCACTGGGCTACGTCCCGCCCCTTTAGAGTCTTGAATCTAGACTCTAAAATATATTATAAGCAAGATACCTGGAGACGAAAACATGATTATGTTTGAAGTCTTTTTAATTGTAGCAATTACTGCAATTCACTCAAATTAGCTGAATTGTAGCGCTTAGGCTGTAAAAGTGGTATCTCCAACGGTAAAACGGTAAAAACGTTTGTTTTGTTTAATGACGTCACTAGATGACATTAATCAATTCATCATCGGCTATTAGATATGAAACATATAATAATTCTGACGCATAGAGGAAAGAAAAGAAAGAAGTGTTTTAATTAACGAAGCTATAAACACATGGTATTTACGGTTATATGACCCCCGCCCGCCCCTCCCGTCTGCATCCGCGCCTGCGTATTCGTTTCGATTAATTAGCAACAAGCGACCTGTTCTAATAATTATGCACTTTCAAATATACATAATAGCACAAACCACGGCCTATGATATACCAGTTGTGAGAAAAGGAAAAGTTAAAGTTCAAGATGAAGATTTAATGGACTGAAGAAGGTAAAACATCTTTAAAAAAGATATATTTTTGCAGTTTAGAATCCAGACATTATTAGAGGAAAGTGATATCAAAATTACAGGAATTAATGATCAAAATGAGAGATTAACGTTTTATCAAAATTGATCCTCTGCAAGGATATTACCGAAATAACGTCTTACTCCAAAATTAATATACTGACGTGAAACGGAATCGGAAGAGACATATGGTGAAATAATTTATTTACAAGTATTAACTTCTTAAAGGGACATACCCTAGTTTTTAAACACAAAGGCATATTTTTTACTATTAGAGCCGTGTTTGATAACTGAAATCAGACATTATTTAGATTTTATTGTTTAGATTATCCATTTCCGTACATTCGAAGTGTTTTTGGTCATCCTGGTGTTTTTAATATCATAAAATGCATTTCTCATATTTTTCGACTAAACGTTATTTACAGCTGTTGCACTTACGCGTCACAGACACGTGATTGTCAGATTAGCTATACGTCACAGTGTAATCTATTTCCACTGTGTTGCTTTTTACTGGCTTCATGGCACTGGCGACCTGGTCATCACCTAGGAGCAGCCAGTCGTATGTCTTAAAACTGTTAACACGCACGTGTGTTAACAACCCATGTGTAATCAAAAATAATGCATGGTGTTCTCACCAACGGGTGTGTAAGAAAATTATTAACAGAAACCAAACTCGGTTTATTAAGGGTAGATATACAGGAAACTTAAATACAAGATTAATATACGATATAATGTTTTACATTAAAATAAATGATTATTAAATTATTTTGAGAAAGCTTTTGATTCGATATCCAGATCAAGATATTTTATCTTTAAGATGTCTATTTAAAACTGGATTAAAACACTAAAGTCCGTTTGTGTTAAAAGGGGTCATATTTGGCTTCCCCGTCACTATTTTTGGGGGACCAAAGTTTGAAGGCGGATTTAAAGTCTTTGAGACCTTTACAAAAGCCTCGCGAATGTTCCGGCTAACTCCA
The DNA here is from genome assembly GCF_016097555.1 of Gigantopelta aegis. Taxonomy (NCBI): domain Eukaryota; kingdom Metazoa; phylum Mollusca; class Gastropoda; order Neomphalida; family Peltospiridae; genus Gigantopelta; species Gigantopelta aegis. The sequence goes on from NC_054701.1 coordinate 73,428,665, forward strand.
CACGAGAACTATACTGAAAATCCAAAATCACCATATCTCACCTAATATGTGTTAGAATCCTGAATAATGTGTTTATTGTTATTACAGAGAGGGTGCTTAATTATCTGGTGGGGTTATGTTTCTAATTTGAAGGCATCTTGACATTAAAATCAAGATGGTCATGATCCACCTAATTGATAATTTGAAAAGGCCGGACCTCTTAAAATACTTGGACTAAATCATAAGTGAAGCGACTGTTTGCACAGGAAGTAGGATGAACAATGTAATAGCGAAGTTAATTTTGCAATTTGCTGTTATTTTGATCTTCAATTCCAAGATGGCTGTTTTTCGCCATATTTGAAATGAGAACATGCTGAGGGCCCTGAACCTTATGGGATATATAATAATAAATGAGGTGTGTATTTCCACTAAACAGGGGATTCACAATTGTTTTATAGGGTCGTTTTTACAATTTGATGCCATTTTGACCTTGAAATGTAACATAGAGGGCATGGCAACTGTATTGAAACATTGGAAAGCGCAATATATTTAGAAATAATTTGATGTCCACTGGAACTGTAAATTCAATGAACAAAAGTAATATACTATAACTTATTACCGATACTTAATCTGTCCCTCACAAAACTGAAAGATCAGGTACTGATGTTGAATTATCTACTCCTGTTACAGTCTTTGTCCTGGGTGTTCATCGGAGTGCTAGGCACGTGTAGGGAACAGCGCCATTTACATAATTTCCACTGGCGCATATATCCAGCCAAGACCAAAAGAAGGCAATGACAGGGCTAGATGAAGGCGACGTAGCTGGTTCTTTTTCAGTGTTGTTCTAGAGAATGGGTAAGTGTAAACCACTTGCACCGACCAGTGATCCATAACTGGTTCAACAAAGGCCATGGTTTGTGCTATTCTGCCTGTGGGAAGCGCAAATAAAAGATCCCTTGCTGCCTATGGTAGCGGGTTTCCTCTAAAAAACAGTGTCAGAATGACCATATATTTGACGTCCAATAGCCGATGATAAGATAAAAAAATCAATGTGCTCTAACGGCGTCGTTAAATAAAACAAACTTTACTCTCTCTCTCTCTCTTTTGTTTATTCTGTTGGTACCACTTTTATTTCAGGTTTTTGCAAGGTTTGAGCTCTTCGTGTCACCATACACAAAGTTAATGACAAAGGTGTTAAAGGGACAGTCCTGAGTGTGTTGCCATTGTTAAGATGTTGCGAACTACCAGAGACGTTTTGAGGACAACACATTTGAATTAAATACATTTTCCTGCATAAAACATCAGTGCCTGTATATTTAAATGTGTTTCTGATCGTCCCAGTATTGTACTAGCTGAATCTTCATTTCGTTTCCCAATATACATGTTTTTCATACGTACGAAATTGTTGGGAGACCAAATCCAGTTTGGGCTACAACGACATGATAGGACAATAAGAAACACAGAATATACAGATATCTATATTCTAAAGAAGAAACACAGAATATACAGACATCTATATTCTAAAGAAGAAATAATAATTATTTAGTATGTAATTTTAGTTGTTAACATATTTTATTAGTCGGAACATCTTACAATGGCAACAAATTCACAACTGTCCCTTTAAGGGCATTCATGGTTTCAGTGGAGTTTTTGTTTCGTAGTACATTTCTCAAATATGTATCCCTTATAACTAGATATACGACAGTGAGTATCAGATGAAGTCATGAGAAGTACTACAGTGCAATGGTAAAAACTGCGATCAGTATTATTGACTGATGTTTTGAACAGCAGATGAATTCTTTTAAAAACGCATACAAAGGTTTGAACTCCTTGGCCGAGAGAAAGTCGACCATCCTATTCATTAAAACAACAAGACTGAATGCGATACTAACTCTGGCTATATGAATATGGCAAAAGTGATATATTTGAGAAATGTATAGCGAGTATGAACATTCGAGCTTTTATGTGTCACTTTGGATCATCATTTCCAATCTCCACTAAAACAATAAATTCCAATAAAACATTTGCAGTGTTTCTGCCAGAAATAAACTTGTGGGTATGGCGATATGGAATTGAATGCAACCACAGTCAATATATGGTAGGGTGTGTGTGTGTGTGTGTGTGGGGGGGGGGGGTCCTCCCCCAGAAAGACAATGGGTTAAAATTAGTGTTAGGATTAAGAAAAAAAAAATCATACAGTAATGATAAGAGTAATTAATTTTGTCAAAAGGTTAACTTTAAAAACAAAAATCTGCAAACATATTTGGTAATGACGCCATACCCGTTTTAGCCTCTGGCAGAAACCCTGATTTGCTATAAAGTTAGTTTATGGTGACATAAACAGCTCACATCTTACAGACGCCCAGGCTAAAATGTGGCATCAGAAGAGGAAATACAGGACCAATGAACCTTCTATCAGACAGAACCTCTCTCGAACAACATTGCATGCACACCAATTACTTCATCTTCATTCGGATCTCCTGTTCCCTTGTCACATAACCCTTTTCTGTTGGTCTTGGCTGGAGTTTGGTCAATGAGATAATGCCCTGCCATTTGCAGCATTTACCCAGTACTCCCATGAATCCTAACTGGAACTGCATATTTTATTAGTCGGAAACACCTTACAATGCAGCAAACTCAGGAATGTCCCTTTAAAGGGTTTCGAGGGCTAGTGGGCAACCTAGAAAATGTAAAACCGTGAAAATATCCTATATCAATTAATTATCTGGCGAAGTCAGAGGCTGTGTCCAGGAAAGGTTGCTTGAACAGTTTTCAGGTGGAAGCACAACAAAATGTACAATGCCACTATCCGTAACTTCCATAAATAACTTCTCAGTTATACTCTACATGCATTTCATAGCAATGGAGGCAGACAATTCAAGGGAGGTAATACTGAAGCACTTGTTTGCCAGAACTGTCATGTTTGTCCTACATATAAAAATTGATAAACCCAAGCTCGTGTGCAAGAATTTTATTAGAGAGAGGATCTGGGTTCTGGCAACCGCAGTTTATAGGTGTAGGGGTGTCGAGTCACTCTTCCTCGGAATTTATTAAGAAACGTTTTAATTTGCTTGAGCACAGCGGGGATTGGACCCCGAAACCATCTCTCTGCATATCCGCCTGGAATTACTACTATTTTCACATATCAAACCGTGAATTTGTTTTCAACAAAATCAATAATCACTTGGCATGATGAGGCAGTGTCTGACCGACTATTTTTCGTTCCATCCACGACTGGTATATCAAAGGCCGTGGTATGTGCTATCCTGTCTGTGGGATGGTGCATATGAAATATCCCTTGCTATTAATTAGGAGCGGGACGTAGCCACATGATAAAGCGCTCGCTTGGTACGCGGTCGGTCTGGGATCGATCCCTGTCGGTGGGCCCATTGGGCTATATATATACTAGTTTATTATATGACATTTAGTTAAATATCTTAAAATATCAGTGAAATAAAAGTGTTATCAGTCTATTTCACTCTAAAATGTGTTATCGTCACTGTAGAAAGTGTTATCTTCACTGTAAGAAAGCCGGAACTATTTTGCTGCTGGCATTTTAAAAATAAAGGTAAATTGCCAAAAGTTATATAATAAATAGAAAAGTTCATGTTTTTTGTCAAATATGATTTATATCTCATCTCGTGAGGTTTGCAATATCACACTCGTCAGGACAGATGCGTACGTACGCAAAAGCCATTATATTGTCAGTTTGAGTAGAAATGCGTGCACGCTTACGGGCACAAACAGTGAAAACAACACTGTACATGTAACTTTAGTAGTTTTATTTTGCGTATCACATTTCATGTACTAAATCAACACATGCCAAACTTCATTAATAATAATTTAAAAAATTAATAATAATAATTAAACAATATAACCGCAAGCGGTAATGACGGATTCCCAAGCTATAATAGCTGTACCTTACTCAGACATATTTATACATTATTTAATTATAGCAATAATTACCCCACACACACACCCCAAAACCCACATACACGCACAAACCGTCACCTATTACGTAAAATATTTAAAGATACAATCTGCGCAAACATGTGAAATTTTCATTTGCAAAATATATGTGAAAAATTTCAAAAATAAAAGCAATGTAAATCGATAGTTTATTACGCTCCGAGGAGTAGATTACAACAGTAAAAATAAAATTGGTGTAACTTCGAAACTTTTAGACTTACACTTATTTTCGTGTTTTAAAAAAAAAAAAAACGGCCCGAAAACGGCCGGACTTAGTATTAGAAATCCCAATTCCCCCGGAAGGAAGCAGCGGATTAATTCAGTATTTTGAAACTTTTATGTAGATAGGCAGTAGGAATGGAATTTAGAATTTCAAGAGTTTATACGTGTAACTTTCGTAGAAAGTGACATACAATACGAAATTTGCGATCGAGGACAATACACGTAATCTATAAACACCATTTTTAATACAATCAATCCCCTGGTGGGCCTATTTATCTACCACATTTCAGCTATATAGGCCTAGAATGTTACAAAATTACAAAACAGACGTCTGGAGATTTGTTTTGCTAAATAATGTTATATAATTCTCGATAGAGGCCAATACACATAACCAATACACACAATGTTTTAATACGACCAATCCCCTCGATGCACCAAACAACCCATCAAATTTCAAGTATATCGGCCCAGAACGTTTTTTAAAAAATAACAAAACAGACGGCTTAAAAAAATATCCCAGCAAAAACAATAGGTTCCGCAACCTTGGCTTGGAAACCTAAAAATGTAATGTCTTTCGATTTTCTTAATTCAACTCAGTGTAACCACATTTAATATTTAATATAGGCATAATATTATTTATGGGCTGCTAACAGAAAACTGGGGTAGTATCCAATTATGTTAACTAAACAATATCCAATGAATCATTTAATGGATCATTAAACCAAGTTCTATCAATCCTTTATAATATGGGATTTGTGAGGGGTGAGGTCATAATCTAATTATAATTGTGAGGTGGTTTAAATACGAGTATGTTCACAATTTCATTGCTATTGGATGCGTATGAGAAGTGGGGCAGGGGGTCCTGGCACACTGCGTATGTCATGCGTACATGGGCGGGGAGGAGGGTAACATAATATTTAGTTCTTTGCGTACGTACTATATGGACGACCCCTAATTACTAGTTAAACTAGCTAACGTTTAAACAACTGGGTGTTTAAATTCCAGCTCGATCAACCACTGCGATTTATTGGGATATACAGATTGAAAATATCTAGTCGAGCATCTTCATCGTTTCAGGCAGAAACATTTCTCCTAAATATTCCAGACTAGACATAATTGGACTGTGGCCATCTTGTAGCCATGGTTCCAGCAACCAAGGAAACCACCTGAAAGGTGCCGTGAAGAAGTGTTCGACGTCGTGATTGGTGAATGAGTAACATGACGCCAACATTCCGTCCACTACAAGCGTTCCCGAGTCCGTGAGTGGAACGTACACACCTGTGAAAAAGAGCAAAGAACAAACAAAAACAAAAAATCAATTCTACGCACCTACGACAAAAACATCTTTAAAGGGACATTCCTGAGTTTGCTACATTGTAAGATGTTTCCGACTAATAAAATATTTCTGCGATTAAACTTACATATTAAATATATTTTCTTGTTTAGAATATCAGTGTCTGTATATTCAATGCATTTCTGGTCGTCTTAATATTTGTAAGAAGCCCATTTAGGAAATAAAATGAAATTTAATCTAGTACAAATATTAGAACGATCAGAAACACGTTTAATATACAGCCACTAATATTTTATGCAGAAAAATATATTTGATATGCTATTACAATCGTTAAAAAGTCTCTTTCAGTCGATAACATATTAAAAATTGCAGCAAACTCAGGAATGTCCCTTTAATGAATGAATGAATGAATAAATTTTGAACGACACACCAACCAAAATGTATAGATAGGCTATTGGGTGTCAAACATAGGCAGGTACAATGAATGAATGAATGAATGAATGTTTAACGACACACCAACCAAAATGTATAGATAGGCTATTGGGTGTCAAACATAGGCAGGTACAATGAATGAATGAATGAATGAATGTTTAACGACACACCAACCAAAATGTATAGATAGGCTATTGGGTGTCAAACATAGGCAGGTACAATGAATGAATGAATGAATAAATTTTGAACGACACACCAACCAAAATGTATAGATAGGCTATTGGGTGTCAAACATAGGCAGGTACAATGAATGAATGAATGAATGAATGTTTAACGACACACCAACCAAATGTATAGATAGGCTATTGGGTGTCAAACATAGGCAGGTACAATGAATGAATGAATGAATGAATGTTTAACGACACACCAACCAAAATGTATAGATAGGCTATTGGGTGTCAAACATAGGCAGGTACAATGAATGAATGAATGAATGAATGTTTAACGACACACCAACCAAAATGTATAGATAGGCTATTGGGTGTCAAACATAGGCAGGTACAATGAATGAATGAATGAATAAATTTTGAACGACACACCAACCAAAATGTATAGATAGGCTATTGGGTGTCAAACATAGGCAGGTACAATGAATGAATGAATGAATAAATTTTGAACGACACACCAACCAAAATGTATAGATAGGCTATTGGGTGTCAAACATAGGCAGGTACAATGAATGAATGAATGAATGAATGTTTAACGACACCCCAGCACGAAAAATACATCGGCTATTGGGTGTCAAACTATGGTAGATACAAAACATTAATTGATGATCAACAAAAATTCTAAATTTAAACAAAAACACAGTGTAAAGAACTGTGCAAAAACACAAATATCACAAATAGATACCGACTTTTACTCAAAATTTCAATTTTGTGCTGTATTGGCCATTCTCATAGAGAATGTTACACCCCTGCACAACGGTGAGGTTACAGCACGCGCAGGTTTACAATGAATGAATGAATGAATGAATGTTTAACGACACCTCAGCACACAATTACACATCGGCTATTGGGTGTCACATGTGGTACAGGTAGGTACATTAGATTATCTCCATTAAAAAAACCTTTACGAATGTAATGTAGTGCCAAAACCTTTCTACTATAAATAAAATAAACATCTCAATGTGCATATAACAACATTTCAAACATGGAACTGCGTGTATTTTATAGAAATATTTATCAGATTATTTTGAGGGCAAAAGACCTTAAAGGGACATTCCTGAGTTTGCTGCATTGTAAGATGTTTCAGACTAATAAAATATTTCTACGATTAAACTTACTTATTAAATATATTTTCTTGTTTAGAATATCAGTGTCTGTATATTCAATGTGTTTCCGGTTGTCTTAACATTTGTAAGAAGCCCAAACTGGATTTTGTCTTCAAATAATTTCGTACGTACGAAAAAATGTTTTTAGGAAATAAAATGAACTTTAACCTAGTTCAAATATTAAAACGATCAGAAACACGTTTAATAAACAGCCACTAATATTGTATGCAGAAAAATATATTTGATATGTAATTACAATCGTTAAAAAGTCTCTTTTAGTCGATAACATCTTAAAAGTTGTTGCAAACTCAGGAATGTCACTTTAATTATATATATTGTGTATGGATATATTCATGTAGGCGATATACCTCAATTTTATTATATACATAGCAATGCAATATATAGATCTACAGAAACCATAAAAGTGATATTCAGTGAAAAGTCATACTTTCACTGTATTTTAGTTGTAATATATAGAAATCATATTTATATTTTTGTGAACAAGTTCATGATTCAATTATCTCCCTTGTAACTTATTGCGATCTCGTTATTGAGGTCAGTGTCGCTTCATCGTTTAATAATGGTAACACAACATGCTGTCATTGAGTGTAAGTTAAACTTTTACTTCGCGTTCGATTCAAGTTGTGGGTTTTTTGTTTGTTTGTTGTTGTGGGTTTTTTTGACAATCGCAGTATTATTAAATAATAAGAAAAATTAATTTAATAATTAAATAATGGTAATTTAATTCATATTTCTTTAAAAAAAATAACAACCATGAAATAGCCTCTATATATTGTGTATTGATATATTCATGTTTTATTTTTTACCTAAATTCACGCCAATTGAGACTTGAACTACTTGCTCAGGACAAAGACCATGTTGGCACCCTTTTGTCGTGAACAAATAATCACCTGGTTTCACAGAAATCGCAAATCTAATAAAAATAAAAATAAAAGTGTTTTAGTTCAGACAATTACAAATACCACCATTTTTATACAGCAATACAATAAGAGTATTTTAAAACGGTACTGCAATATCTATAACCTTGCATAATAAAGTGCAATGAATTAATAAAATTAAAACATGAAAGATAAAATATGTATTAGGCTAAGTTCAGTAGTATATAAACATCTACATTCATATCTATATCTATATATCTATATTTACATCTATATCTATATCTATATTGCTATCTGTATCTATATCTATAGCTGTATATGTATTTACATCTTATATCTATATCTGCATCTGTATCTTTATTTACATCTATATCTATATCTGTATCCATATCTGTATCTATATTTACATCTATCTTTATATTTGTATCTACATTTACATCTATATCTATATCCGTATCTATATCTGTATATTATATATTTGTATCAGCATGTGTATGTATATCATCTCTAACATATGTTGGAGATCACTTCTGAGGCTTGCGATTGGCTGAAACAAGGTCATGACCGGGTCACAACCGCTATATCATACAGGAAAATATAGACGATGGAAATTGATTGTTCTGTGACGTAAGTTAAGCTGAAACTGATTACTGGTGATTCATAAAGCAGCTATCGCGCGAATGCCATTATAAACATCTGAACGACAATACCGTTATCCGCTGCACATAAATACGTTTTAGTTGGAACAGACGTTTTAATTTATTTTAGATATGTTTTTTTGTGGTTGTGTAAGAGAAAAAAGAATAGTAATTCGTCTTCTCGATTTCGTTCGTTCGATATGTTTTCAAACAGCTCGACTGGCCTCGGTGGCGTCGTGGTTAGGCCATCGGTCTACAGGCTGGTAGGTATTGGGTTCGGATCCCAGTCGAGGCATGGGATATTTAATCCAGATACCGACTCCAAACCCGGAGTGAGTGCTCCGCAAGACTCAATGGGTAGGTGTAAACCACTTGCACCGACCAGTGATCCATAACTGGTTCAACAAAGGCCATGGTTTGTGCTATCCTGCCTGTGGGAAGCGCAAATAAAAGATCCCTTGCTGCCTGTCGTAAAAGAGTGGCGATAGCGGGCTTCCTCTAAAAAAAACCACAGTGTCAGAATGACCATATGTTTGACGTCCAGTAGCAGATGATAAGATAAAAAAATCAATGTGCTCTAGTGGCGTCGTTAAATAAAACAAACTTTACTTCTTTTTTTCAAACAGCTCGTTGTAAGATAAATGGTATCCAATGGCCACTCATGTAGCATTCTCTATCTATCTATCTATCTATCTATCTGTCTGTCTGAATGTCTGTCTGTATGTCTATTTGTCAATGTTCCAATGTGTTATAAAATGCAAAATGTATTTACAATCTAACAATATTAATGTGTTTAACTTTGCAGAGATCTAAGACATGGATAAGAATTTCCACAACAGAAATTACCTAGCCTCCATGCTGGTAGACTTGTTGTTGCTTGAAACAAAGATAATGTGGTTGTCTGTCATTGTCACTTGATTTCCTTGCTCTGTTGTCAGTGTCCGATATGTGCCATTGTTCTTGGGTTGACGTTTGAAGAACGTTCTCACTTCAGAAAAGGTGCGCTGACCGTCTTGTACTACAACAAATTAATGGTGAGAAAATTGGTGGATCCATTGGGCTATTTCTCGCTCTAGCCAGTGCACCACGACTGATATATCAAAGGCCGTGGTATGTGCTATCCTGTCTATGGGATGGTGCATATAAAAGATCCCTTGCTGCTAATCGAAAAGAGTAGCCCATGAAGTGGCGACAACGGGATTTCTCTCTCAATATCTGTGTGGTCCTTAAAGGAGACCGGACACCAAAAGACATGTAGTGTGTAATGGATTAAGTTAGCGTCAAAGACCGCATTACTCTAACGCCCGGCTCGTTGCGAGGCACCAGTCAGCTGCGCGTCTTAGGTTTGGGGTAAAAACAGAAGTGGGCGGGATTATGCATAGATCTGAACGAAAGCGAGGCAATACGTCATCGGTGAGAGTTACCAGGCAATACCGGTACACGTGTTGATTCTTTAGTTGTGCCTTTTAGTCGTCCTTTTTTTTTTTTTTTTCTCCGGGTTTATCGGAAATTTAAGTTACAAGAAAATTAGTGTTATTATATATTGTCGACGTAATTATATGATGGTTAACTGCGCAGTGTTTAACTTCAACAGTAACAGCAATGCAATGCAAGAAACGGCCAACATCATGGTTTCGATTTCCAAAAAAACGAAAGTTGTTTTAAAACATGGACGCATTATTGTCGTCGAACGGGCTTTACACCAACTAAATACAGCAGGTTATGTATGGTACATTTACAATGTGAAAATTAAAACAAGTATGTACTTAAGATATACATTAAATAAAGGTATTGCAATTTGTTCACATACGAATATTTAAACTTCACATTTATTTACCTATAATTACCAAATTAATTTTCACCGCCAGCCCATAACGACTCCATACTAACGTCTCTTTATCTAGTTGGTTTGTTAACCTTATAACAAAACACCTTCAAAACGTGAATTATTACGTTGGTTAACAATGTTTATAGTCAGTTCAGTATGTTGTCATTAAAATTAAAATGCTAACACTTTGGCAGGAACAACATATGTACTGTGGCCAGAAGGAATGATGGTTAATTAGTTTTAAAGCTAATGTCGATTATTATTTTCAATGCTTTCTGTATATCATATTAAAAATACTCTACACCAAATAATTATTTTAATACCCTGGGTTTCTGCCAGAGGGTGCGGAGGGTAAACTTACACGTATGTACTAAAAAATCTCAGAAGTTAATATATATATATATATATATATATATACAGGGGTATATATATAATGTTTTATTTTTTCGATAGATTATAGTAACATAATTGCTGTTTAAAATTTTATAAAAGTGCATGAAATAAAATGTTCAATAAAAAAAACATTTCAAACCTATAACCACCGAATATACTCCTTTGAATATATTTAGTTTTTACAGGCCCGTAGCAACGACTTGGGGGGGGGGGGTCACTGACGGACCGGGTATAAACTCTACATCAGATTTTGGTTACAATGGCAAAAATTAATGTCATAAAGAAACGTTCACAAGTGGGGGGCACCCGTCTCCCCCCCCCCCCCTCCCCAGTTCTTACGGGCCTGTTTTATTACGTGCTCTCAAATTATTTTCTGGTAGAAAACCTGGTACCTTTGGCAGAGGTTGAAACAGTTGGTTGTCTAATTTTCGACTGTTACCATAAAATAATATAATTAATCACTTTTGGCATCTAGCAATTTAAAGCCAAATTAACAATAGTTACCACATGGAATAAGCATCATATATTATTTTGTTTTACCTGTAATATATTTTACCTGTAATATATTTTTATCAGGACTTCCTTCTTCCTCCATGAATGATTAAAGAAAATAACACTGGATATATTGTAATTATTTTTATTTTATTCCAATATATAACAAATGTGTTTTATGTCAGTATGTGGAGCAAACTACCTGATACAGTTGGTTTGAAATCATGATTACATAATCCTAAAGATAAAAGGAACTGGTTCCTAATCTCACCCTCTACATATTATCTACATTTGTATAGGCCTATAGGAACGATATTTGAAGTGTGGGGGGGGGGGGGATACAGTCTCTAGAGAGGGATAAAAACTAGATTTTTATCTTTATATCATCTTTATTTATGCAAAGTAGTGAAAACTTAAAACATACATTTTCATCCTAGAGTGTGTGATGGAGAACAAGCCCTAGGCCCGCCCCTCCCCAGTTCCTACGGGTCTGTTGTATTTTATATTAATAAATGCAAAGACTACATAATAATATTGTCGATAAGACATATTAGTTGTAAAGTGATTGTCAGTATGTGGCAACAGTATAATATTTTCCAACATTTCTGTGTTTCTGTACCCGGCTGTGGACAGTTTCGGCAGACTGGTAACACATTTTCTTAATAATTAAAAATACACGGTTTAACCAAACACATTAAAACTTGGAGGGTAACTAGTTAAGAGAACAAAGTTTTTTGTTAAATTATTATATCTTGCTTTGGTGAGGAGGGGACGCTTTTTGCAAATTTGCGAAATCGGCCTATGGAATATCCACTGACGTGTCATATTTACATCTATGCTGAACAAGATTTATGATGAAATATTATTAAATTTTGTGTGCGTTTCGTCTAATTAGGTCCATTTGCTTCAGTTTACATTAAAAATGTCATAAAAAAATGATGTTTTAAAAATGCTTGTATGCTAGTCTATGACCGTGTGGCTTCCTCGTCTTCGTCGGCAGTTGATTCATCCGAATTTTCGTCTAAGACAACATTTCCAGGATTAGGGACAAAGTCTCTGATAAGTGGTTCAAACTGATACGGTTTGATGCCATTAGCACAAGCTGGACACAATTCTTCGTCACTCGAATCGCTAAGTTAGTCCATGCTGCTTGGTAGTTTCTTCAGTTTTCCTCTCATCGATGACGTCACGGGTCTAGCTCATCAATTGTCGACAGTTTCCGACAAACATCGGAGATCGGCGAAAAAAAAAAACCCAACCAAGTCTGGCACGCTTAACTTAGTCAATATGGGGAGCGCGGTAGTTGCGTGTTGTGGTTTATGACGGCAAAAATTCATTACGCCGTATATATGGTTTGGTATCCGGTCTCCTTTAACCATATGTCCGACGCCATATAACCGTAAACTAAAATGTGTTGAGTGCGTCGTTAAATAGAACATTTCCTTCCTTCCTTCCAATATTTTTCCACTTGCTTAGATCGGCCAGAACTAACATTCTTCTATGTCCCAGTTTGTCATTTACATTCTATGAAATACGATACCCAAAGCACTCTAACGATGTAGATTGAAACACATATTTTGTGATATATAACATTATGAATATATAAATATTAATTATGAATATATGACTATTAATTATGAATATATGAATATAATTATGAATTTCCGGTAATATTCGTACACCTCCATAACCCATGGGTGCGATCCAGTTAAGGTTAGGCTGATTTCAAATATGATGACATTTTCCCAAACATTTTAATTATTGTCCGCTTATTAGATAGCTGTTTCGGTTGCTGTTGTTGTTGTTTTTAAAATAATAATTTAATTACGTGTGGAATACACATAACATGACATAGACGTTGCTTATATATATATAGTTCATTATATTATTTAAACGGAAATATAATAATACAAATGGAACGACGAAAACATATATATGTATACAATTAATTGTTTCTAGAGTTTTATTTAAAAACAACCCAATAAAAGAGTCAAAATCATAATTTGTTTTCACAAATATGTTGTTAGTAATAAAGTAGAGAATATATTTGTGACTATTCCATAACTTCGTAAATAATTCTAGTGATATTTTTAATGTAAACACCAGGAAGATATGCTCATTAAATTTGTTTTAAATATGCCATCATTTTCAGCATGAACTGAGATTAGCTCAGAATAATAAATTAGATATATTGTCTCTGGAAACATTTTTGTTTAGTTCTCTTTCCTGTCTATTTTACATTACGTTGGTTAGTTTTCAATTCACTACCTAGAAACTAAAGAAAGCCGTACACCAAATAGTATCTGAGTGGGTCAAAGTTCGAAATACACCCAACGTTTCATCCCACTGTTGAGGCTACCAGTTCTGCCATTGGTGGTAAATGTGAGAGTGTTTGTTGTGACAATGCTGTTTTGATGTGGCCAGTAAATTCATGTAATTTAATTTGAATTACTTTCAGTATACCAACTACCATTGCGCCTGAAACATGTACAGGGTCGTTTTAAAAATAGCACGACACTCTTTTGTGCGGAAGTAGAGTAATCATAGACATTAAGGTGAGGGGTGGTAGTATTTATATCCATGGTGTATATGTCGATTGATGCGATGTATGTAGACGTTTTAGCCACATGTGTTACTGTTGTCGTCTATGGTATTTGATTTGGTGGTATACACCCTAAACACCCTAAACACAAGTCCTCTCAAACGTTTACCACCGTTGGGATCATTTGAAGGCTAGACGTGGTTTCTCCTGGTGTTGGCCATCTTAAATTGTTTAGTTTGAATTAGTTTGAATCGTTTGTTTCCCAACTTCAAAATAATTTACAGTTTACGTTTTATTTTTCTTCTTTTTGTACACAGTCAAGTAATATTTTATATAAAATGTCCGAAAATCACTTAGTGAAATAATCATTAAACAGAAAAAAGTTACAGACATGTATTTTGATAACTTTTTTTCTTTAAAAAAAAACACACAAAGCAAAGCATACCCCCTATTATAAAAAAAAAAAGCAAAAAAAAGGAGCAAAAACCAACCCACAAAACAAAGCAAAACTAAAGTGAAAAGACCTTCTTTTTAAAAAATCCAACAACAAAAACAAAAAACAAAACAAAACAAGAACACATGTTAATAAACATTGTTCATTATGAACACAATAATTACGTTTTGTCATTGATTACAAAACGGATATTACCGTATTAAGAACAAAAAACGAGACCACATAAAACAAATCCTCGACATTCGTGCTGAGAGGGGTACTCCATTAAGATCCGACATTCGGATTTGAAACCCATACCTTGTTCTTCTTCAAGCATTAAGATTAGATTACCTGTTAGAACAAACAGCCCAGTATTAATATCTGACTTACCTGTTAGAACAAACAGCCCAGTATTAACATCTGACTTACCTGTTAGAACAAACAGCCCAGTATTAATATCTGACTTACCTGTTAGAACACACAGACAAGTATTAAGATCTGACTTACTTGTTAGAACCCACAGACAAGTATTAAGATCTGACTTACCTGTTAGAACAAACAGCCCAGTATTAAGATCAGACTTACTTGTTAGAACCCCAGCCCAGTATTAACATCTGACTTATCTGTTAGAACAAACAGCCCAGTATTAAGATCAGACTTACTTGTTAGAACCCACAGCCCAGTATTAACATCTGACTTATCTGTTAGAACAAACAGCCCAGTATTAAGATCAGAATTACCTGTTAGAACACACAGACAAGTATTAAGATCTGACTTACCTGTTAGAACAAACAGCCCAGTATTAACATCTGACTTATCTGTTAGAACAAACAGCCCAGTATTAAGATCAGACTTACTTGTTAGAACCCACAGCCCAGTATTAAGATCTGACTTACTTGTTAGAACCCACAGCCCAGTATTAAGATCTGACTTACTTGTTAGAACCCACAGACAAGTATTAACATCTGACTTACTTGTTAGAACCCACAGCCCAGTATTAACATCTGACTTACTTGTTAGAACCCACAGCCCAGTATTAAGATCTGACTTACTTGTTAGAACCCACAGACAAGTATTAACATCTGACTTACTTGTTAGAACCCACAGCCCAGTATTAAGATCTGACTTACTTGTTAGAACCCACAGACAAGTATTAACATCTGACTTACTTGTTAGAACCCACAGCCCAGTATTAACATCTGACTTACTTGTTAGAACCCACAGCCCAGTATTAAGATCTGACTTACTTGTTAGAACCCACAGACAAGTATTAACATCTGACTTACTTGTTAGAACCAACAGCCCAGAATTAAGATCTGACTTACTTGTTAGAACCCACAGCCCAGTATTAAGATCTGACTTACTTGTTAGAACCCACAGACAAGTATTAAGATCTGACTTACTTGTTAAAACCCACAGCCCAGTATTAACATCTGACTTACTTGTTAGAACCCACAGACAAGTATTAAGATCTGACTTACCTGTTAGAACCGACAGACAAGTATTAAGATCAGACTTACCTGTTAGAACCCACAGACAAGTATTAAGATCTGACTTACCTGTTAGAACACAAAACCCAGTATTAACATCTGACTTACTTGTTAGAACCCACAGCCCAGTATTAACATCTGACTTGTCTGTTAGAACAAACAGCCCAGTATTAAGATCAGACTTACCTGTTAGAACCCACAGACAAGTATTAAGATCTGACTTACCTGTTAGAACACAAAGCCCAGTATTAAGATCTGACTTACTTGTTAGAACCCACAGCCCAGTATTAAGATCTGATGTACCTGTCAAATCGATTCAATGGGTAGGTGTAAGACCACGACATCCTTTTCTCTCTCACTAACCACTAGCAA
This sequence comes from Gigantopelta aegis, assembly GCF_016097555.1. Taxonomy (NCBI): domain Eukaryota; kingdom Metazoa; phylum Mollusca; class Gastropoda; order Neomphalida; family Peltospiridae; genus Gigantopelta; species Gigantopelta aegis. Next base: position 73,444,981 of record NC_054701.1, read on the forward strand.
CTGACAACTAACCCATTGTCCTGGAGCCTATTTCACAAAACATTGTAAGTTTACGTTTGCGACTAGCAGTTATACCGGGTTTAACATACGTTTATACGTGTTTGGCATCTATTTCACGCAGAAAATTACATCATTATGGAAGGTCGAACATTTTAAGGACAAATGAAAATGAAATATGTGTACTTTAAACTATATTAGTGTTCTATTGGTACTAATACGAATCGTGGTTTAGTCGTAGATTTACGATTTAGTGCAAAACTAGGCCTACGATGCTTTGTGAAATTGGGCCCTGTACAAACATCCCAGATAGCTGAGGTGTGTGCCCAGGACAGCATGCTTGAACCTTAATTGGATATAAGCACGAAATTAAATTAAAACACCTGATGTACCTGTTAAGTTTGTTTTTGTTTTTCTGTTTAACGACGCCACTAGAGCACATTGGACGTGAAACATATGATCATTCTGACACTGTTTTTTAGAGGAAACCCGCTGTCGCCACATAGGCTACTCTTTTACGACAGACAGCAAGGGATCTTTTATTTGCGCTTCCCACAGGCAGGATAGCTCAAACCATGGCCTTTGTTGAACCAGTTATGGATCACTGGTCGGTGCTAGTGGTTTACACCTACCCACTGAGCCTTGCGGAGCACTCACTCAGGGTTTGGAGTCGATGTCTGGATTAAAAATCCCATGTCTCGACTGGGATCCGAACCCAGTACCTCCCAGCCTGTAGACCGATGGCCTAACCACGATGCCACCGAGGCCGGTACGTACCTGTTAAAACCATGTGACCAGGTCTCAGATCCTCCATCTTAATCAACCTGCCGTTGTCAAGTTCAAGCTGGGCATCACCAGGGAAACATCCAAATTGACATCGTTTTCTGCCTTTACATTTGATCATCCAGAATCGAATGTGGTAACCATGCCGCCCTTTACACGAACATACATCGTCCTGTGAAAAGAATGAATGAACTAGCACACACACACACACACACACACACACACACACACACACATATATATATACACACACACACACGCATACACGCACGCACTCGTGCATGTGGGTCAGTATAATGTATTTTTTATTCCTAATATATGACATTGACAATATCAAAACACATTCTGGTAATACACACGCAGACATACATACATACATACATACATACATACATACATACATACATACATACATACATACATACATACATACATACATACATACATACATACATACATACCACATATTATATAAAACACCACCTGGACAATGGCGTAGGAAGCTGCAGCGATTTTTGTTAAAGATATATTTATACATGTATCAATAAATATATATACACGTGTATGCACCCCCACCCCCACCCCCACCCCACCCCCCACCCGACACACACACACACACACGCACACACGTTGTGGCACCTCCCTACGCCCGTGCACCACCAACAGTTCAGGGCCCCGTTTTATTAAGCGATCTCAGCACTGCTATTGCCTTAAGTGCCTACGGTAGCGACGTTTTCCTACAATCGACAGCCCGTTTTACTAAACGACCTTAGCTTACAACCACCTTAAGTTACTATCAATATTTACAATAGGTCTGCACCTATCAGACCAGTCAATATATGATTGAACCTAGAACAAATTGCAACAGAAGGATTTTTGGTTTTATGTTGTTAAGATGACCCCACTGAACATTATATCCAACTTCCGCCAAAATCAGATACCGGGAAAGGTGCTAATTGTCATAAATGCAATATGGTCGCCAAAATCAACTTTTAGACCCTATATCTCCTACACGGTCAATTTTAGACCTCATAAATGTATTATAAGCATATAGAAAAATGATATCAAGAATCGAAATATTTTGTTTATGATATACTATGACGTACATATGACGACATGACGCAAATATGACGTCACTTAAAATAGCTCAAATTTAAGATAAAAACGGTATAGTTTTAAGCTAAAACAATAGTTCACTCATAGATCTAATAATGCTTAATCCGTAATTATGTTACACTATAAAATGGTAGACAGAGTAATAGAAAATATTGTCAGGTTCAGTAATGTCTCAGGGGAAAGCAAAATTCTAAAATAATGCCACCAATTTTCACTTTCCAATATTTTATACACCAACGGATGTGTGTAAACTTTGGATCACACACCTAGTGGCCCCACCGTTGGACTATAAACACCAAGGGGCACCGAGACTGGAGGGCACGATGGTTGGACTGGCTGGGGGAGGGGGGATTCTGGGTGGAGTGGGGGTATTCCACCGGAAATAGGTTAGGTGCCATAGGGCGTAGGCGGTTTCGGCCGTAGGTTAGTCCGGGGGGCCTGCCCCCCTCCCCCCTCGGGTCTCCACCCTGTTTCGGTCACACTGAAGTTCCCAATAGGATGGATGCCCTTTTGTTTTCTTCCCCACCCACTAAATAACTTCTTGTGGCGAGTACCCAAAATCCTGGTAAAGAACTTCCTATCCAAATCCTAGGGCTAAATTAAAAAAAAAAAATTGCATTTAATTTTATTTAACTTTAGAACTGCCCGGTGTAAAACGCGCCAAAATATTTGTAGAAAGGTTATTAATTTTTATTTTTATATTGAAATGTTTGGAAATGCGCAAATAAATTATAAAGTTTCCGTCCCTTCATTTGGGTTAAAGTCAAAATTATCCCTATTAAATTCTGCCCCGGGTTGGGTCCCTTGTTTCCCAGAGGCCGAACCCTGGGACGGACATGCTCGAAACCTTCGTGGTATATGAGCATGCTAAAGTATAACGCACGCACCAATTTTCATACGCCTGAAATGTCATCTAATGTACTATCATCAGACAATGTGTGTTGTATGAATTTTCAGTAAGTGATTCGAATCACAAAAAGTAATACGAATCATTATAATAGCACTACTAAGTCGAAGTAATCTATTTACTAACATGAACCAAAATATTTCAACCATTGACAACTTTGCAATCACCACATACACAAGAACATTCATTTGCATGCCTCTGTACTTTATTATTATATAGTAATTTTATTCCTATAAATATAATACAAATGTTGTCTCCTCTGGCCTGTACATTAATATGGCTATTATTATTAAGTAATGTTGTTGTTGTTATTGATGTTGTATGGGTTTGTTTGGTATGCAATACATTGAATATATCATTACAATCCTACGCCACATTAAAATATAAAAAAACAGTCTGCTAATCTTGACCCCTGTCTTTAAGATTAAGGGGTCTTTTAAAAACAACATTTGGTTTTCGTTATGCAATTCCCCAATACTTGTGTAATATGTGACCAATATTTGGTAGGAATGGATTGTATGTTACGACGAAAGGTGATGTTGTTTTTTGTTCAGACAGAAGTAGATGCAGGTGATTGGGTCCAATTAAAGTTTTTCTTTAGCTTTATCTACAATGGGTGGAGGGTAAAGTCTATTTAAGAAGTGGGTTTTTTTTCAGACTTTTTAATTCAGTTTGTAACATGTCACTGTTCGAAATGATTCGGCTGTGCCTTTTACCTTGACTGAATGGAATTCCTTTTAAACATGCTTTTGTGTGAGCTGATTTAAAATGTAGATAATAGTGTGTCTTTGTTGTTTTTGTACGAACAGTTGTTAAAAAAGACCCACTATCTGTTTTAATAACATCAACATCTAAAAATGGCATTTTATTCCTCCACATGAGTGCTGTTCATTGGCAGACTGAATGAATTTATTTAGGTCTTGCTCACAATGGTACCAAATAAAAAAATATGTCATCTATATATCAAGGCCAAAGTAGCGGCGATTTAACACGTTTGCTTAGTAAGACGTTTTTGAAACAACCCAAACATAAATTAGCATAACAAGGGGCCATTCTTGTACCCATTGCGATGAAATGATCGGCAATCCAAATAAAGGGACATTCCCGAGTTTGCTGCAATTTTTTAGATTTTATCGACTAATAGAGACTTTTTGACGCCTGTAATTACATATAAAATTATATATAAATTTTTCTGCATAAAATATTAGTGGCTATATATTAAACGTGTTTCTGATCGTTCTAATATTTGTACTAGGTTAAATTTAATTTTATTTCCTGAAAAAGAGTTTTCGTACGTTCCAGTTTGGGCTTCTTACAAATATTAAGACGACCAGAAACACATTGAATATACAGACACTGATATTCTAAACAAGAAAATATATTTAATATGTAAGTTTAATCGTAGAAATATTGTATTACTCGGGAATGTCCCTTTAAACGTTTTCGTATTCGTTTTTGTCGGCTAATTCGGACGCCATCGTGAATATTGAATCGTGTTCAAGGTTGCTAAGTTTGCACATCTTGGATTCTCGGTCAGTACCCTTCTAAGTCGCAACAGCTACACGACTTAGTGCCCTGACGCCCAATTGCTGTACATGAGTATTCAACTAACTCATACATACCTTGGCAGTGGTATTTCCGTCTGCAGAGGATGATACTGTAATGGAACACATTATATACATATATATATACCTGTTTGTTTTTTTAACAGGTTGTATGTAAGTACTGTAAACGATTACCTATATTATATAATATATAATATAGGTAATCGTGTATATATATATATATATATATATATATATATATATATATTGGGGTTTGTGTGTGTGTGTGTGTGTGTGTGTGTGTGTGTGTGTGTGTGTGTGTGTTACAGATGGGGGCGATTACTTGACGAAAGTTATCGATTACAATTACGAGTACTTAAGAATGTCACGATTACGATTGCGAAAACATTGTCCAGTATTCATGATTACATTTCAGCAAATGTAATATAATGAATGAATGAATGAATGTTTAACGACACCCCAGCACAAAAAATACATCGGCTATTGGGTGTCAAACTATGGTAATGGAAAAAAACAAGGTGATGATCAACATCAACAGAAAAATTCAAGATATAAATAAAAACAGTGTTAAGAACTGTGCAAAAATACAAATACAAATATCACAGATAGATACGGACTTTTACTCTAAACTTCAATTTGTGCTGTATTGGCCATTCTTAAAGAGAATGTTACACCCCTGCACCACGGTGAGGTTACAGCACGCGCAGGGGCAAATGTAATATATGTCGTGGTTAAGCTATCGGACATAAGGCTTTTAGGTACTGGGTTCGCAGCCCGGTACCGACTCCCACCAGAGCGAGTTTTAACGATTCAGTGGTGTAGGTGTAAGACCACTACACCCTCTTTTCTCTCACTAACCACTAAGAACTAGCAACTAACCCACTGTCCTGGACACACAGCCGAGATAGCTGAGTTGTGTGCCCTGAACAGCGTGCTTGAACCTTAATTGGATATAAGCACGGAAATAAGTTGAAATGAAATGTAATATATGCACAAGTAGTGAAATGGTGTCACTAACATGATATTGTTCATTTTATTTCACAACCATACCAATTTCGTTCATTGAAAGATAATGAATTATTTAGGATTATTTATTAAATAATTTCAGTAATGTATGAACATATGTATTATTATTATCATTATTATTATTATTATTAGTAGTAGTAGTAGTAGTAGTAGTAGTAGTAGTAGTAGTAGTAGTAGTGTTAATAATAATAATAATAATAATAATAATAATAATAATAATGCTTCTTTTTAACTTACTATCCATTTTCCCCCTTCTTTTCGGGTTGGTGTGGTGGAATCAGTTTTCAAAACCAGATTTATTATCGTTTTATATATATATATATAAAACAATAATAAATCTGGTTTTGAATATATATATATATATATATATATATATATATATATATATATATAAGAAATACCCTGTCAACCCTCCCAGTTTATAACTAGAATATATACAGGAAAATTGTAATAGGATGAAATGAGATGGCGATCGTAAACAAGAAAACTTTACTGTCGCGATGGTAGTTATTTAATGACGATAATACTGTTAAGATTGCTCCGTGGAACGAGGCCATCACCAAGTTCAGCCAGGAAAGTGTTTCGCTAACAAATGAATGAATGAATGAATGTTTAACGACACCCCAGCACGAAAAATACATCGGCTATTGGGTGTCAAACTATGGTAATGCAAACAAATAAAGTGATGATCAACATCAATATAAAAACTCAAGATTTAAATAAGAACAGTGTAAAGAACTGTGCAAAAATACAAATATCACAGATAGATACTGACTTTTACTCAAAATTTCAATTGTATCTCGAAGAAAACAAGGGGATTTGTGCTGTATTGACCATTTTCAAAGAGAATGTTTCACCCCTGCACCACGGTGAGGTTACAGCACGCGCAGGGGTTTCGCTAACGTTCGTGAAGTATTTGATTGGTTCACGGCGTGGTCACTTGGTTAAACCAGTCTAGATGACGTTTGTTTCCGCTGCGTCTGGCTGAACTCGGCCCAGGTGTTCTCCTTTGTAGGAAAGGCATCCAACAGCGAGTCGTGGCATTTCATTTCAACTTCTTTTAGTGCTGATATCCAATTAAGGTTCAAACACGCTGTCCTGGGCTCACTCACCTCGGCTATCTGGGCTGTCAGTCCAGGACAATGGGTTAGTTGTTAGTGGTTAGTGAAAGAGAAGAGGGTGTAGTGGTCTTACACCTACCCGTTGAGTCGTTAAAACTCACTCTGGTTGGGAGCCGGTACCGGTCAGTAGTAGTGCTGTCACTCGGGTACCATGTGTACTCGTTGACCCCGGGGTCACGTGGGGACGCTGATCTCTAGGGCCGGCTCCTCCGTCCAGGACAGGAAAGGTGGGGGTGGGCAGGAGGAGGGACCGCTTGCATTGGCAAGTACAAGGGAGCACCAGCAGGCCGACCGGGGTCGGTAACAGGCAGGTTTGTGTGTGTGTGTGTGTGTGTGTGTGTGGGGGGGGGGGGGGGGGGGGTAATGGTGCTATGGAATTTTGAAGGAGCAAAGAATAATGCCAAAGAGAAAAGGTGCACAATTTTGGATTACGGAAGTTTGGTGCAATTTTCAACGGTCGATCGAAAGAGAAAGATCAGGAGCTTACATATAAGTTTTGAAATTAGTGAATCAAGAGTAGCTCGTTAATTAGACCTATTTGATGCTGGGGTGTCTCCCGAGAGTTCTAAATCTGGGGCTTTTACAGCGCCAAATTAGCGTCCCCACGTTCTGGGATGACTCATGACCATCGCCGTATATGGACACGTTTCAAACCTCCTTTCCCTTCCTGGATGTGCACAGCTGTCAAACCCATTCACCCAGGTCACCGAGGTCAGCTGAGAGATGTCAAAGTCATTAACCCCCGTTAAAGCAGCGTCCCCACGCTTAAAACTGACAGCTGTTAAACCCATTCACCCAGGTCACCGAGGTCAGATGACAGCTGCCAAAGTCAGTAACCACCGTGAAAATAATGTCCCAATACTTAAACTCCCCGTTAAAAAGTAGCGCCCCCAGGAGGTCACCCTGCTGTTATAGCCATTAACCCAGGTCACCGAGGTCAGCTGACAGCTGCCAAAGCCATAAGATGTGATAAATCTTTTTTTGTTGACACTTGTATCTGTTTTGTATATTTACCCCCAGATCGAAGTGAATTTTATTCAGTGTATGACTGTGACTTATTCCAAGTGCTGGAAGAAAATGTTGAATGTTTTAAAGATCAGGGGCATGTTATACTAATAGGTGATTTTAACGGCCGTGTCGGCCACGAGAGTGATTTTAAAGAAAATGATAACACACGTTTTGATGATATCGGCTGTGTACCAAAGCATTTTGATTACGAAAGCGATATATATATATATATATTATAAAAGAAACTCCGAAGACATGAAAGTAAACACCTTAGAAAGATCTATCTTAAACCTGTGCATAGCGTCTGGTGTTAGAATATTAAACGGGCGGTCGGTTAGTGATTGCACTGGGAAAATCATATTCTATAACAAAAACGGGACTAGTGTAATAGACTACTGTATTGTAGATAAATATTCTCTATATGTTACACACGATTTTTATGTTGGAGATTTTAATATTTGCTCTGATCACGCGCCTATATTCATGTTATTAAGAAAACCGTATGGTATAAATGAATGAATCCAGGATAAAACCCCACTGGAAAAAAAACCACCCAGACATAACCCCACTGGAAAAAACCCCACTCGGACATAACCCCATCAATAAATGAGAAAAATGGACAAAACCCCACTGTGACCATTTTACACATAAAACTGAAAAATATGAAATAAAGTTGAAATTTCTGTTTTGGAAGAATAAAATTATAAATAAAATTCACAAAATAGATTATGATAAAGAATAAAGTTTACATTTGTATTTTGATCAGTCAAGTGTTGCACTGATTGCATTGATCTCCATGACAAAGGATTATCTGAACTTTGTGATCAAGAGATTAAGGAGGCCAGGTTTTCTTCTAAGAGATCAAGGAAATCATGGATTTAGGGCTTCCCATTGTTGATTGGGTATGTCATAAATTCTACATCAGATGGACCCCTTATAAGGTTGAAGAATACTAATACTGTATATACGATTTTGTTATATATTGAGATATATGAGTGGGGTTATGTCCGAGTGGGTTTTTTTCTGTGTGGGGTTATGTCCGAGTGGGGTTTTTTCCAGTGGGGTTTTATCCAGTGGGTTTTTTTCCGGGTGGGGTTTTGTCCGTTTACCAAATGAATGTACATTTACTTGTAAAAAGGCAAGCAGAACATATGTATATGAGTGGAATGATGATAAAAAAGAAACAACACTTAACAATGATATGTCTAAACAAGAAGAACTAAGTGCTTGTATTGACGACCTTATTCTTAAAAAGACTTCTGTTAATGAGTGTGTAAATAATCTAACAGGGGTGTTACATGATATATTTGACGAGACACGTAAGCGCGAAACTCGAATAGGTAACAACTACTCAGTACACACTAACAAACGCGGTATCGTCCGTGAAAACAAGCCTTGGTTCAATGAGGAATGCACAAAGCTATACAACAGGTATATGTGCGCTCTCCGGCAATTCAAATACAACCGTAGCCATTTAAATAGATTCAAACTATCAGATGCTAAAAATAAGTACAAAGTGTTACAAAAGAAACTGCGTTCATCTTACCTAATGCAGGAAGGAAATATGATTGGTACTCTTAGGAAAAATAACCCTAAAGTATTTTACAAAAACATTAGTAAATCTAAAAAAGGCCATAACTGTGATATAACAATAGACACATTTATGAATCACTTTAAAAACCTCGCTTGCTCTACACAAAGCGATGATACACTTTAGTAAAGCATTTGATACAGCATTGTGGCTAAAAATTTATAAATTATAATTAAATAACAAGCTTGTAAATGTTGTAAAATCAATGTATGGTCAGATAAAATCATGTGTGAAATATCAGGGGAATATATCTGAATCCTTCTGGTACAAATCCGGTCTAATTCAGGGAGAAGCTCTTTCGCCATTCTTGTTTTCTTTATTTGTTAACGATCTAGAAATGGAACTGTTAAATTCCACCGACCGACTATACCAGTTAAATATGCTTCATCTCTGTCTACTGATGTATGCCGATGATACAGTATTGTTCTCTGAAAGTGCGCCTGAATTGCAGAGTATGTTAGACACTTTGTATATATACTCAAATAAATGGAATTTAAAAGTAAATATTAATAAAAGTAAAATTGTAGTATTTAGAAAAGGTGGAAATGTGAAACCTGAAGAAAGGTGGACATACCACGAAACCGATTTAGAAATTGTTGACAGTTTTAACTATCTTGGGGTCTGTCTTCATTATAATGGAAAATTTAATACCGCTCAGAAGGGAATATGCAACCAAAGTAGAAAAGTTATGGCTGCTCTATTTGGTAAAACTAGTAACTATTTCTTAAATGCAGAAACATTACTATCACTGTTTGATACATATGTTAGCAGTATTTTAAATTATGGCTGTGAAGTTTGGGGTTTTAACAAAGCAAATAGTCACGAGATCCTACATTTACAATTCTGTAAACGTATTTTAGGCGTGAAAAGGAGCACTACTAATATGATGGTCTATTTTGAATTAGGTAGATCACCTTTGTACATAAGTAGGAACATCCGTATGGTTAAATATTGGATAAATTTGCTGAATACAGATAACTGTATTTTGAAAGAGTGTTATAACACCCTATATGACGAGTGCATAAGAAAATCACGTTCTGTTAACTGGGTTAGTCAAATAAGAGACCTGCTTCTCACTAATGGTTTTGGTCACATATGGTTTAATCAAAATGTAGAAAATCGCAATACATTTATATCACTATTCAAACGGAGAATGACTGATCAATTTATCCAATCTATGTATGCTGTATTCAACAATTCTCCAAAATGTCTGTTATACAAATTCGTTGTCAATAATTATTGCTTACAACCTTATCTTCAGAAACCTATTGCTTTGAAATACAAACATATTTTGAGTAAATATAGATTATCTTCCCATAATCTCTTTATAGAAACGGGCAGATACCACAATATTGACAGGAATAATAGAATTATTCGTCTTCTACTACATTCATATTGCACAGACGACAGATTATATTATTTAAATGTTGATGGTTTATTATAATAAAAGGTTTAATATATTTATCTCTTATGTTACTGTAGAAAGGACACACTAGAACAAAGGGATACTCGTCTTCTACTACAATCATATTGCACAGACGACAATCCCTTTGTTCTAGTGTGTCCTTTCTACAGTAACATAAGAGATAAATATATTAAACCTTTTTATTATAATAAACCATCAGCCTTTAAATTAACGCAACTACTGTCCAGAG
>NC_054701.1:73455949-73515949 GCF_016097555.1 Gigantopelta aegis
TAATCCCCATTCCCTTTGCCCAACCAATTTGGTCGGGGTGGTGTGGACAGGTACTAAAAGCCACCCACTGTTCACATCTCTCAGGTATACCCACTGTTGCAATAGCTAAGGCAAACGACGTCTGTGTCTGTAGCAGACAGCATGATCTATCTGCAGCTTTGCTGATATGCATCGAATATGGTGGGGCATGTTGAAGCCCAATTACCCAAGATGTCCCAATTGGGACACCTTGGGCCTAGATATGCCATATACTTTGTTACATTTGCTTAAATCATTCAAATTGTTTTTTGTTTAACGACACCTCTAGAGCATGTTAATGAATTAATAATCTGCTATTAGATTTCAAACAACGGGTAATTATCACACGTAGTCTTGAGAGGAAACCTGTCACATTTTTCTATTAGCAGCAAAGGGTCTTTTATATGCTTTTTCACAGAAAGGACGGCACATACAAACTATTTTGATATACCAGTCGTGGGGCTCTGGTTACACCATTTAAAGGCACGTGGACATTTTGAAACTGTGCCTGCCGAAACGAGTGGGATTTTCGCTCGGATGTAATCCATTCGTTTGAAATGGAAGGGAATGGTTTATTTAACGACGTACTCAACACATTTTATTTACGGTTATATGGCGTCGGACATATGGTTAAGGACCACACAGATATTGAGAGAGGACACCCGCTGTCGCCACTTCATGGGATACCCTTTTCGATTAGCAGCAAGGGATCTTTTATATGCACCATCCCATAGACATGATAGCACATACCACGATCTTTGATGTACCAGTCATGGGGCATTGGCTGGAGCGAGAAATTCTTGATCAACAAATACTTTGTATATTGAAAATATCTTAAAATTATCATATCATATATAATAGATCCGCCCTTCTCTGTAAATCATTGAACTGACTTGATAAAAGTATTAAAGACATACCCTCCAATGTCCTGATCACAACATTACTTTGAAACACTCTACAACATATAAAATAAATTACTAGTATATAGATATGATAGATCCGCCATTGTCTGTAAAACATTATATTATTGAATTTACTTGATAAGAGTATTAAAGGCAATACCCTCCAGTGTCTGGATTTGCTCTTTCGCCATTCTTGTTTTCTTTATTTGTTTAACGATCTAGAAATGGAACTGTTAAATTCCACCGACCGACTATATCAGTTCAATATGCTTCATCTCTGTCTACTGATGTATGCCGATGATACAGTATTGTTCTCTGAAAGTGCGCCTGAATTGCAGAGTATGTTAGACACTTTGTATATATACTCAAATTAATGGAATTTAAAAGTAAATATTAATAAAAGTAAAAGTGTAGTATTCAGAAAAGGTGGAAATGTGAAACCTGAAGAAAGGTGGACATACCACGAAACCGATTTAGAAATTGTTGACAGTTTTAACTATCTTGGGGTCTGTCTTCATTATAATGGAAAATTTAATACCGCTCAGAAGGGAATATGCAACCAAAGTAGAAAAGTTATGGCTGCTCTATTTGGTAAAACTAGTAACTATTTCTTAAATGCAGAAACATTACTATCACTGTTTGATACATATGTTAGCAGTATTTTAAATTATGGCTGTGACGTTTGGGGTTTTAACAAAGCAAATAGTCACGAGATCCTACTTACAATTCTGTAAACGTATTTTAGGCGTGAAAAGGAGCATTACTAATATGATGGTCTATTTTGAATTAGGTAGATCACCTTTGTATATAAGTAGGAACATCCGTATGGTTAAATATTGGATAAATGTACTGAATACAGATAACTGTATTTTGAAAGAGTGTTATAACACCCGATATGACGAGTGCATAAGAAAACCACGTTCTGTTAACTGGGTTAGTCAAATAAGAGACCTGCTTCTGACTAATGGTTTTGGTCACATATGGTATAATCAAAATGTAGAAAATCGCAATACATTTATATCACTATTCAAACAGAGAATGACTGATCAATTTATCCAATCTATGTATGCTGTATTCAACAATTCTCCAAAATGTCTGTTATACAAATTCGTTGTCAATAATTATTGCTTACAACCTTATCTTCAGAAACATATTGCCTTGAAATACAAACATATATATTTTGAGTAAATATAAATTATCTTCCCATAATTTCTTTATAGAAACGGGCAGATACCACAATATTGACAGGAATAATATAATTATTCGTCTTCTACTACAATCATATTGCATAGACGACAATCCCTTTGTTCTAGTGTGTCCTTTCTACAGTAACATAAGAGATAAATATATTAAACCTTTTTATTATAGTAAACCATCAACATTTAAATTAACGCAACTACTGTCCAGAGACAACTCAAAGCAGCTAATTAAATTGTGTAAGTATTTGAACACTGCTACCACGCATAGAACAGAGAACATTGATACATGACATATGTTATTGTATTGTATATTATTGCTATGCATGCATTACCCATTTACTATGGAATTTTATCGATTGTAACCCGATGCTACATACCATTCCCCGCAGTGTGCACATTATATTATTTTATATATAAATATGTATGTATGCCTACAAAATGTATATTTTTTGGCAAAAATAAAATGTGTGTGTGTTTAGAGCCACGCCGTGACGTCATTAGACCACGCCCCATAGAGGTCAGTGTCCCCACGTAACCCCGGGGTCAACGAGTACACATTGTACCCAAGTGACAGCACTCCTACTCCGGGTTGCGAACCCAGTACCTACTAGCCTTATGTCCTAGGTAATGACATACTTTATGAATATTGGAAATCGCCATGGATGTTACGGCTTCTGTTGCACAGTTTTAAAACTTCATATTGTTTTGGTGTATTTAAAGGGACAGACCCTAGTGTTTAAACACTAAGACATATTTTTCACTGTTAGAGCCGTTTATGATCACTAAAATCAAGCATTACTTGCATTTTATTGTTTAGATTATCTATTTCCGTACAACCGAGGTGTTTCTGATCATCCTGGTGTTTTTAATACCACAAAATGTATTTTTCATATTTTTAAAAACGCACGTGCGTCTGAGAAGTAACGGTTATGAAGTTGAGTTTTAATCTATTTTTAAGGGTATTTCAACATCACAGACTCTTGTTTCAGTCTGTTGTATCCAAATTTATTACGGGTTTGTAAATGAACCAAACCTAATGTCCATTTTTACGGTTTGAAACTAGGATCTAGGTGAAACAATCTGCCTTAGTGTTTAAATCGTAGGGTCTGTCCCTTTAACCAACGGATATTAAAGGGACAGTCCCGAGTTTGCAGTCATTGTAAGTAAAATGTGTCCGAGTAGCAGAGCCTTTTTGAAGCCGAAAATCACAGTCAACACATTTTCTTGTTCAGAAAGAAGGAAGGAAATGTTTTATTTAACGACGCACTCAACACATTTTATTTACAGTTATATGGCGTCAGACATATGGTTAAGGACCACACAAATATTGAGAGAGGAAACCCGCTGTCGCCACTTCATGGGCTACTCTTTTCGATAAGCAGCAAGAGATATTTTATAAGCACCATCCCACAGACAGGATAGTACATACCACGGCCTTTGTTAGACCAGTTGTGGAGCACTGGCTGGAACGAGAAATAGCCCAATGGGCCCACCGACGGGAATCGATCCCAGAACGACCGCGCATCAAGCGAGCGCTGTAACACTGAGCTACGTCCCGCCCCATTTTCTTGTTTAGAATATCAGTGTTTGTATAAACAAGGTGATTGTCGTCGCCTTGGTGCATGTAGTAGTCCAAACCGGATTAAAATTAAAAGCTAAAGTTTGTTTTGTTTAACGACATCGCTAGAGCACATTCATTTATTAACCATCCGCTACTGTAGTCTTTAGAAAGTAAACCCCCTAAATTTTTCCATTAATAGCAAGGGATATTTTATATGCACCATCCTACAGACAGGATAGCACATACCACGGCCATTGATATTGATATACCAGTCGTGGTGCACTGGTTGGAACGAGACATAGCCAAATGGGCCCACCGACGGGGATCGATCCTATACCGACCGTATATCAAGTAAACGCTGCACCACTGTGTGACGAACCCCCAACCCCCGAAAATTACAGAGTAAATACATGTTCTGTTTTAGAATATCAGTGTCTGTATAAACAATGTGGTTGTTGTCGTCTTAATGTTTATAATAGCCCAAACCAGATCATACCTCCCAACAAGTCCGTACGTACGAAAATATATTTATTATGAAGTAACATATGGCTGCTACAAACATTAGCACACGATGGCATATACATCGGTTATACAGACACTAGTATTCTAAACAAGAAAATATATTTGATAAGAATTTTAGTTCCCAGAAATAGTCTGTGTATCTATAATTTAGCCAGGGAAAACCTTGCAATGTTCGCGAACTATTTGATTCGTTGCCGAAGGGGGTGGGGGGTGGTGGTGGGGGGTGGGGGGTGGAGTAGCCCAATGGTAAAGCGCTCTCTTGATGCACGGTCGGTTTAGGATCGATCCCCGTGGCTGGGCCCATTGGGCTATTTTTCGTTCCAGCCAGAGCACCACGACTGGTATATCAAAGACCGTGGTATGTGCTATCCTGTCTGTGGGATGGTGCATATAAAAGATTCCTTGGTACTAATAAAAAATGTAGCAGGTTTCCTCTCTGAGACTATAGGTCAAAATGACCAAATGTTTGACATCCAATAGCCGATGATTAATAAATCAATGTGCTCTAGTGGTGTTGTTAAAACAAATAAGATAAAAATATATGGTTTCACTAACTGATTCTTACCTGCAAACAGTACCTGAAGAACTAGAAGAACTAGAATCACAACATAGAAATGCATCTTGGCAAAGGTGGAGGGTTTTATTGTTAATTTTAAAATGTGTTTATATATAAGGCTATATTCATAATGTTCCAATACGTGTTGAAAGCTAATTCGTGATGAATAATGCATCGAAAAAAGTATTCACTCAAACGGCATACATAATTAAATGACAACTGTCAAAAGCACTATCCGGTGTTCACAGCTTTTGTGAGATGTTACCGACTAACAGCCTTTTTGGTAACTAAAATTACGTATTAAATACATTTTCCTGTTTAGGATACCAGTCTGTACATCCCATGTGTTTGTAAACTCAGTGCAGTGCCTTTAATATTTAAACAGTTTAGTAATGCAATACCGGCCTCCGTGGCGCAATGGTTAAACCATCGGAATACAGACTGGTAGGTACAGTGTTCGCGGCTCCAACCCAGAGCGAGTTCGTAACGCTCAATGGGTAGGTCTAAGGCCACTACACCCTCTTCGCTCTCACTAACCACTAACTAACAACTAACCCATTAGCTAACAGATAGCTGAGGTGTGTACCTTAATTGGATATAAGCACGAAAATAAGTTGAAATGAAAGTAATGCAATATATTCACAATGTACAGCACGTGTTGCAATCTAATTCAAGATGAATACTACAGATATTCACGATGTACAGCACGTGTTGCAATCTAATTCAAGATAAATACTACAGATATTCACAATGTACAGCACGTGTTGCAATCTAATTCAAGATGAATACTACAGATATTCACAATGTACAGCACGTGTTGCAATCTAATTCAAGATGAATACTACAGATATTCACTAAAACAACTAATATGAAATGAACAGTTTATACCCCACAACAAGAAAGAAAAGGAAAGGAAAGGAATGTTTGTTTATTGACATCTCAACACATTGTGAAACTACAGCCATTTGGGTTGGTTATACATGTATACTCAGGAATGTTACAGTGGTCATTCCTCTAGTCTCAAAGATGGTGAATATGTCTTGTTGTTACCCTTTCTTGACTTCGTTTTAACTGCCATTCTATTGTAACACCAATGTCGTCTGCGGTTTCACTACGTATTTATGGTCACTCGATTCCCGTTCACGTACCGTTGAGTGGTGGTTAAAGTGGCGGATACCGTGGGTATGCCACTGGTGGTATACATGGTCCAATATCTGTGAGAATAAAACACGACATTGGTAGACATTTCGTAGTGAATTTACAATACAACACAACCTTGGTAGATATTTTATAGTGCTTTTACAATACAACACAGCGCTGGTCGACATTCTGTAGTGAGTTTACAATAAAATATAACACTGGCAGACATTTCGTCCTGATTTTACAATAAAACATAACACCGATAGACATTCCTTCGTCATTCTACAACAGACTTTTACGAAAATAAATAAATATATAATACTGATCACAGACTAAATTATTCACTTTCATTAGCGGTTCGTAGGCTTTTAGGAACGATTGTTGAAGGGGCTGGGTCAGTTGTTATTTAGCTGAAAATGTTAATCATTTAATGAACTCGAACGCGATTTCCGAGTTTCTGGTTACCAATATAGCAATGTTTCAGATGATAATAGCACATAAGTAAATGTTATGATCCAGAAATGGGGACACACCCCTTGCAATCCACAATGCAATCCGTATGAAATCAGCTCCACTGGTATATAACTATTTGTAGACCAGTAGAGCTAGTTTCAATCAGACTGTCCAATATGAAAAAAGTTTATTCTCCACAAAAAAACGTCGAACACCACCAATTAATGCCATATAAAATTCTATATTTACCCCTAATCAGAATATTAAACAAACCCATTTTAGTGACTTCCCCATATTATCTACTAATATGCAAGAAATTATATAGATATAATAGATCCGTCCTTTTCATCATATAGCATTATTTAATGTCCATCATAATTGATCTGACTTGATAAAATATTAAAGCACATGTCCAGTGTCTTGATTAGACCTGATCCGAACATTAATTTGAAACAAAGCTAATCTTCAACGGACTCCCTCATATGCACTCTATAATATATATATATATATATATATATATATATATATATATATATATATATATATATATCAGTGTTCTAGCTAGGATTTTGAAGGGGCAGAGCGCTAATTTAATTGTAGGGCAACTCGATTCCCGTTCACGTACCGGGTAGTGGTGGATGTGGCTGCGGCTGTGGGATTGGCAGCGACGGCGGCGGTGGGTTTCGCGGCGCCGTCTGTGGGTATGCCACCATTGGTTGTGTACATGGTCGAGTAACTGTGAAAATAAAAACACGACATTGGTAGACATTTAGTAGTGATTTTACAATAAAACACAACATTGGTAGAAACTTAGTAGTCATTTTACAATAAAACACAACATTGGTAGACATTTCGTAGTGGTTTTACAATACAACACAGCGCTGGTAGACATTCCGTAGTGAGTTTACAATAAAATATAACACTGGCAGACATTTCTTCCTGATTTTACAATAAAACATAACACCGATAGACATTCCTTCGTCATTCTACAACAGACTTTTACGAAAATAAATAAATATATAATACTGATCACAGACTAAATTATTCACTTTCATTAACGGTTCGTAGGCTTTTAGGAACGATTGTTGAAGGGGCTGGGTCAGTTGTTATTTAGCTGAAAATGTTAATCATTTAATGAACTCGAACGCGATTTCCGAGTTTCTGGTTACCAAGATAGCAATGTTTCAGATGATAATAGAACATAAGTAAATGTTATGATCCAGAAATGGGAACACACCCCTTGCAATCCACAATGCAATCCGTATGAAATCAGCTCCACTGGTATATAACTATTTGTAGACCAGTAGAGCTAGTTTCAATCAGACTGTCCAATATGAAAAAAGTTTATTCTCCACAAATAAACTTCGAACACCACCAATTAATGCCATATAAAATTCTATATTTACCCCTAATCAGAATATTAAACAAACCCATTTTAGTGACTTCCCCATATTATCTACTAATATGCAAGAAATTATATAGATATAATAGATCCGTCCTTTTCATCATATAGCATTATCTAATGTCCATCATAATTGAATTGACTTGATAAAATATTAAAGCACATGTCCAGTGTCTTGATTAGACCTGATCCGAACATTAATTTGAAACAAACCTAATCTTTAACGGACTTCCTCATATGCACTCTATAATATATATATATATATATATATATATATATATATATATATATATATATATATATATATATATATATATATAATATATATATATATAATATATAATAATAATAATAATAATAATAATAATAATAATAACAATAATAATAATAATAATATGATGATGATGATGATGATGATGATGATGATGATGATGATGATGATAATAATCATGATGATGATGAATAAAGATAACATTCGTATAAAAACACATTAATTTATTAAGTTTTAAACCCATACAATCTCAAATAACATTTTATTGGGGGTAAAAGTTCAGTGTAAATTAATACAAAATTTATTTACAAATTACCATCAAAATGCATAGGTTAACCTTTTTTTCTGATACAGGTTTTAAGGCAATTGATGAAACAACCAAGGTAATCTGAATGACAAAACCGTAATACATGACCAGGGCCGTATCTCTGCACAAAGCACAGTCAATGGGCATTTGGCAAACTAGTGGATCTCTATCTAGTGCCTGTCTATAGGAGAAAAGCCACCCTCGAGGAAATAATTTACTGGTGATGTCACCCCTCTTGCATCGTCACAGTTTACCGGCCTCGGTGGCGTCGTGGTTAGGTCATCGGTCTACAGGCTGGTAGGTACTGGGTTCGGATCCCAGTCGAGGCATTGGATTTTTAATCCAGATACCGACTCCAAACCCTGAGTGAGTGCTCCGCAAGGCTCAACGGGTAGGTGTTGACCAGTGATCCATAACTGGTTCAACAAAGGCCATGGTTTGTGCTATCCTACCTGTGGGAAGCGCAAATAAAAGATCCCTTGCTGCTAATCGGAAAGAGTAGCCCATGTAGTGGCGACAGCGGGTTTCCTCTCAAAATCTGTGTGGTCCTTAACCATATGTCTGACGCTATATAACCGTAAATAAAATGTGTTGAGTGCGTCGTTAAATAAAACATTTCTTTCTTTCTTTCGTCACAGTTTATTCCATCCCTCTTGCATCGCCACAAAGAGTACTACCACTCCCAAACTAGTTTATTAAAGCACGCACAGTTCTACCTTTAGTCTCTTTGTACTACATTATCTTTTACTTAAGAGACAATGCAAGTCAAGCAGCATACCTGGGCTGTTCTAGCATTTTGCCTTCACCCCGTATAAAAATGAGATTTAATATGTACAATTTAATGGTACTTTATAAAGTAACCTTTTTATTATACTTTACTTCTTTTTCATTTTTTATTTTTTTTATTTTTGAGTTGGTAATGGTTTAAAACTTAATAACATGTTTTTATATGAATTTCAACTTGAGTAATTACTTGTATAAGTTAAACGCCAATTAATCTATTTTCTTTTGACGCAAACGGACTATATACGGTGAGCACATGGTTATTATTTTAAAAAAACACTCTTGTTTTGATTTTGGCTGTTCAGTTAAATTTCAGTGTGATACTTGGAGGGCGAGTTGAATTTGAAAAGGGCCAGTAAGAGTTTTCATCAACTGGCCATTGCTGGCGACCATGGTTTTTATGTTAATTTTCAACCCTGAATTTTTGTTGTTTTAGTTCTGAATTTTATTTCTCTTTTTCTTTTTTTTTTCTTTTTTTCTTTTTGTTTTATTGCTTTATTGCCCCAGACCCTTAAATCATTGACTCATACAGTATTTATAACATAATCATGTACACACATATCCATATCCATGTCCATATCCATACATTCATACATATACATACATATATAAACATATTTTTACAGATATACATATATTATTTTGTTACTCGTGCCTGAGTAAGCATTTATCTGAGGAGAAAATAATGAAAGAAAGAAAGAAAGAAAAAAAAAAAAAAAGGGAAGAAGAAGATGAAGAAAAAAACAAAGAGGAGGAAGAAAGATAAAAATGCAGACAAATTAAAAAATTAAATGAAAGAATCAACGAATGAGTGAAATTTGTTATTATTTTTTCTGTTCTTTTTTCTGTTCTTTTCTTCTTCTTTTTTCTTTTCTTTTTTTGATGGAGTAGAAATACTGGTAAGATAAATTAGTACAGTTAGAAGACAGATGTTTTACTGAATTTGTGTATCCTGTTTTCCTTTTTTTAAATAGCTTAATGAAATGCCTTTGATGTACCAGTCGTGGTGCACCGGCTAGAGCAAGAAATTCTTGATCAACAAATACTTTGTATATTGGAAATATCTTAAAATTATCATATCATATATTATAAATCCGCCCTTCTCTGTAAATCATTATTGAAATGACTTGATAAAAGTATTAAATGCATACCTCCCCCACCCCCCCCCCCCCCCCCCCCCCCAGTGTCTGGATTTACCCCTAATCACAACATTACTTTGAAACGCTCTTACTATGTATAATAATTTTTACTAGTATATAGATATAATAGATCCGCCAATGTCTGTAAATAAGTATATTACTGAATTTACTTGATACAAATATTAAAGGCAATACCCTCCAGTGTCACAATATTACTTTGAAACGCTCTACTATAAATAAAATAAATTATATAGATACCATAGATCCGCCCTTCTCTGTATATCATTATTGAACTGACTTGATAAAAGTATTAAAGGCATACCCTCCAATGTCTGGATTTGCCCCTGATCACAATATTACTTTGAAACGCTCTACTGTATATAAAATAAATTATATAGATAAAATAGATCCGCCTTTCTCTGTAAATCATTATTGAACTGACTTGATAAAAGTATTAAATACATACCACGGTATACTCTATCACGATTCATTTCGGAATGGCGTTATGGTTAATGGCGTTATGGTTAAGTTAATTATAATCTGTTGGTATGTGACTTTGTCTGGCGTAAGTACTATAGTACACCATTATGTATGAACATGAATACAATTAACCATCAGTTTTTGCAATTTAGTGTCTTTTGTTTTATGTTTAACGGTCTCTGTATTCTGTGACGTATCCCCACTCTTATTTATCTCATTTGTCTATATATTTTTGTGTTTCATTTCCAAACAGTGCTTTCCAAATATTGTCGAAAGATACGTTCATTTTTGAATTCAGTCAATAATATTTGAATATTTTAGTTTTTCAATACGGTAAATATGACGCATATTACTATTATTCAAGAAAATCAGAAAGCTGAACACGTTTTTACCCTTGAAGTTTGTCGCGGCTGCGAAGCAGGTAATATTTCTTATTATTTATTATAATATTTACTTTCATAATATTTATGTTAGGAGAATTTTTTACAAGCAATAATGTTAAACATTTTAAATATAACTTGTTACCATGTTATTTATCCTGACCAGCTATAGCGCTATTTTCGTATATACAGCCACTTCATATTCGTTATATGTATCGTATTCGCCAACCAGTGTATTCGTTAGACCCACTAATGCTTAATCTTTTTATCATAATATATACCTATATATTTTTGGATATGTATGTATTATATTGGGCAATGGGCAACTCTTTTTACGTGCCCATATCCACTAAGGTTCAGGCACGCCCGCCCCGGATCTAGTCTCTGACTTCGCCAGTGACCATTTCCGGGGCCGGGGAAGGGGGGGGGGGGGGGGGGGGGTATGTATTATATGTATAGTGGCAATCCCTTCTTTAAATCTATTCTGTATTTCCTATCCTATAGTATTATAATTGTTATAATTATTGTTTTATTCAGCTTGATTTTTTGTTTATTCTTTGATAACTGGGTAGCGCCGTCCCGTGTAGCGCTGGCTGCAATGACCCATACACGTCACATGCATGGGCGGATCCAAGGGGGGGGGGGGGACCAGGGGGACGCGTCCCCCCCAAAAATTGTTCAAGTGCCCTCAAAATGTCCAAGTGCCCTTTTTGTTTGTAGAATTTTTTTTTTTTTAAGTAAACAATAATTATATTGTAGATAAATGAAATCAAGATTTTCGTGTACATGCGCAAGCTTGCAGATATGTGTCTGTGTTATTGAGTCTCAATGGGGCCCCATTGAGGTTCTAACGCGAGTGACGCCAATTTACTTCATTATTGCTAGTATATTATGACGTAGAACTGTAGGAATTCATATTAATTGTAAATATCAAAACTTGTAGTAAGGTGCCCTTTTGACGAGTCAATGTGCCCTTCTTTTTTGGTCCCCCCCTAAAAATATTTCCTGGATCCGCCCATGACATGACCGTAGCATACCACAGACCATCCTGTGCAGAACCGTCCTGTGCAGAGCCGGCTCTGTACAGGGCGGTAAGCTTTTGGATACGTATCTTATGGACTGCTACTCTTTCTATCTTCGTCACAAGTACAGCAGTACATGTATATATAGGAGCTATATATAGTCCACTCAAATCGGTGACGTACTTTGAACCCAATAAAAAAGGAGTGCCAGGCGCTGGTTGGACGATGAGATCACTGTTCTTGAGAAACCACAGGTTTTCGTTTCGATTCGTTTCTTCCAGGATTTCCAACAGCAAATTCCCAAATAATCGGATTTACTAAGAATGAAAGGAAATGAGTTCATCTAGAGATGGAATGTTTCTCAGAAATCACAAGGTTTACCACCATGCACTTTTTTTTCCTTTTAAGTTAATTTTTAAACAAAAAAACATTAATTTACCAGACTGCTGTACTTTTGTGACAGTGCTGCAAATTCTGCCGCGAACAAAAATAGGTTACGTAAAATTAGATTTGCTTGAGCATCGCGCG
Source organism: Gigantopelta aegis (assembly GCF_016097555.1). Classification (NCBI taxonomy): domain Eukaryota; kingdom Metazoa; phylum Mollusca; class Gastropoda; order Neomphalida; family Peltospiridae; genus Gigantopelta; species Gigantopelta aegis. Next base: position 73,468,613 of record NC_054701.1, read on the forward strand.
AACGGAACGATCGTTCTCGCAATTTTCAGAGGCCTGAGATACATCCGGCCTCGATGGTGTCGTGGTTGAGCCATCGGACATACGGCCGGTAGGTACAGGGTTCGCAGCCCGGTACCGCTCCCACCCAGAGCGAGTTTTAACGCCTTAGTGGGTAGGTGTAAGACCACTACGCCCTCTTCTTTCTCACTAATAACTAACCACTAACAATTAACCCACTATCTTTAACCCAGTGCAGGATTTATAAGGGGCAAAGGGGGCAATTGCCCCGGGCCCCCCTTCCAAAAAGCCCCCCCCCCCCCCCCCCCCCGACTAAGGACTTCCTTTCTAAAAGAAATGTAATAATTATAAAATTAGTTAATTTTTTTATTTGTCATGTAATTTTAATTTCAGTGTTGAGGGCCCCCCGAACCTGAAGTGCCCCGGGCCCCTGCCCAGGACCACCCAAGGTCTAAATCCGGTCTGGACACACAGCCCAGATAGCTGAGGTGTGTGCCCAGAACAGCGTGCTTAAACTTTAATTGGATATAATCATGAAAATAAGTTGAAATGACATAAACAAATATGTAGCACCTCCCCAGCATGCTTTACACAACATCAAAGTTAAAGTTTGTTTTGTTTAACGACACAACTGGAGCACATTAATTTATTAATTATTGGATGTAAAATATCTGAAAATCTTGGAGGAAACCCGTACATTGTATTTCATTAGCAGCAAGGGATCTGTTACATGCACTTTCCGACAGACAGAACAGACAGCACGTACAACAGTCTTTGATATGTCAGTCGTGGTGCACTTATTGGGATGGGAAAACTTCGAGCAAGCGCTCTACCGACTGATCTACACCCCGCCCCTACACCACATTGGGTTTTAGCCTACACATATGTATGTAGTAGTCTTGGTATAAAGTGCTTCTATTAGCAGTAGCTAGCGGGAATTTCCCTATTAGCTCAGTTGGCAGAGCGCTGGACTATCGTACTGAGAGTCCGTGATTCGAATCCCCTCAGTGGAGGTTAATTTTTCTGTTACATTTGGAGCCGGCGTAGGGACTGGGTGTGTTCTTAACACAAGAATACAATTATAACTTGGTCAGGACCCGTAACAATCAACTGCCCGTGGCCCACAGCTCCGGAACATAGCTTCACTTGAGGAGAGAGTATGTAGTAGTGTTGGTATAAAGTGCTCCTACTAGCAGTCGCTTGTGGGAATTTCCCTATTATCTCATTTGGTAGAGAGCTGGACTCTCGTACTGAGGGTCTGTGATTCGAAACCCCTCAGTGGAGGTTGATTTTTCTGTTACATGTATGTAAGCCCCCCCCCCCCCCCCGCCCCCTCCAATTGACATCCATGAGTAACGCCCACATCTAGCAATTAAAAGTCTTAAAAAGATTGTTTTGTTTAACAACACCACTAGAACACATTGATTTATTAATCATCGGCTATTGTATGTCAAACATTTGGTAATTTTGACATATAGTCTTAGAAAGGAAACCCGCTACATTTTTCCATTAGGAATAAGGGGTCTTTTATAAGCACCACCCCACAGACAGGGTGGTACGTAAAAAGTATTCACTCAAACGGCATACATAATTAAATGACAACTGTCAAACGCACTATCCGGTTTTTACCTCTTTTGTGAGATGTTACCGACTAACAGAGCCTTTTTGGTAACTAAAATTACGTATTAAATACATTTTCCTGTTTAGAATACCAGTGTCTGTACATCCCATGTGTTTGCAGCCGTGTGCCAATGTTTGTAGCAATCATTGTCAGTTTTACCTCGTAATACCTATTTTAATACTACATTATTGGGAGGTAAAATCCAGTTTGGGATACTACAAACATTAGATCGACACCAAACACATTGTTTCTACAGACACTGATATTCTGACCAAAAAAATATATTTAACACGTAATGTTCTTCATGAAAAAGGTTTTGTTACCGAGAAACGTCTTACAATGGAAGCAAACTCAGTGCAGTGCCTTTAATATTTAAGCAGTTTAGTAATGCAATACCGGCCTCGGTGGCGCAGTGGTTAAGCCATCGGACTACAGGCTGGTAGGTACAGGGTTCGCAGTCCGGTACCGGTTCCAACCCAGAGCGGGTTCTTAAGGCTCAATGGGTAGGTGTAAGGCCACTAAACCCTCTTCTCTCTCAGTAACCACTAACTAACCCACTAGCTAACGGATAGCTGAGGTGTGTGCCCAGGACAGCGTGCTTGAACCTTAATTAGATATAAGCACAAAAATAAGTTGAAATGAAAGTACATGTAATGCAATATATTCACAATGCACACCAGGTGTTGGAATCTAATTCAAGATGAATACTACAGATATTCACTAAAACAACTAATATGAGATGAACAGTTTATTCTCGACAAAATATCTTTTATTCAAGGAAAGGCTGACTCTCAACAAGAAAGAGAAGAAAAGGAATGTTTGTTTATCGACATCTCAGCACATTGTAAAACTCCTGACATTTGGTTTGGTTATACATGTATACTCAGGAATGTTACAGTGGTATGCTCAAACAAGTCGGAGATCGAATATGGCGGTCGGCGAGAAGGTGGTTTTCTGAAGCTGGACATAAACATTGTTTATTTTCTAATTAATTATCCCCTGCGCGTGCTGTAACCTCACCGTGGTGCAGGGGTGTAACATTCTCTTTGAGAATGGCCAATACAGCACAAAATTTAAATTTTGAGTAACGTTTGTTTTATTTAACGACGCCACTGGAGCACATTTATTTTTTATCTTATCATCGGCTATTGGACGTCGAACATATGGTCATTCTGACACTGCTTTTAGAGGAAACCCGCTGTCGCCACATATGCTACTCTTTTTACGACAGGCAGCAAGGGATCTTTTATTTGCACTTCCCACAGGCAGGATATCACAAACCATGGCCTTTGTTGAACCAGTTATGGATCACTGGTCGGTGCAAGTGGTTTACACCTATCCATTGAGCCTTGCGGAGCACTCACTCAGGGTTTGGAGTCGGTATCTGGATTAAAATCCCCATGCCTCGACTGGGATCCGAACCCAGTACCTACCAGCCTGTATACCGATGGCCTAACCACGACGCCACCGAGGCCGGTGAAATTGAGTAAAAGTCAGTATCTATCTGTGATGTTTGTATTTTTGCAGTTCTTTACACTGTTTTTATTTATATCTTGAATTTTTATATTGATTTTAATCATCAACTTATTTGTTTGCATTGCCATATTTTAACACCCAATAGCCGATGTATTTTTCGTGCTGGGGTGTCGTTAAACATTCATTCTAATTAATTAAAGTACTAATAAAAATTATACCCAGGTGATTTTCCAGTCTTATATATTAGTTATTAAAATCCCTGGAATAAAAAACATAAAAATGTGTCAGTATTATCATGACCTGTTACGGTATTCAAACAACCAGAACAAAAAATGACAAATGACCTGTTATAGATAGAAATATGAGATGCATTTACAATTTTACTGCAAAACATATGTAATACGAAACAGACTATAACACCAAGTTTGATATTGAATACACCTGAGATCACCTCTCTGCTTAGCTTAGTACTTGTGATTTCACCTGTCAAGTGTAATCAACATAAACCTGGGTGTTATAGTCTGTTTCAAATTACATATGTTTTGCAGTAAAATTGTAAATACATCTCATATTTCTATCTATAACAGGTCATTTATTGTCTCTTGTTTTTTTACCGGTTGTTTGAATACCATAACAGGTCATGGTAATACTGACACATTTTTATGGTTTTTATTCCAGGGATTTTCATAACTAATATAGAAGATTGAAAAATCACCTGGGTATAATTTTGATTAGTACTTTAGTGTTTTCCACCGCTTAATTTTTGTTTATTATCAACCCGAAGCTGTATGCAAGATTATATAACCAAGTGTAAGTCTGTTGTGCGTTTTTGTGCCGTGTAAATAGCTACCGGGGCTATTTTGCTTTGTTTACCGCATGTTTGACCTTGGCTTGTATTGCCAGATACGTGCTGGGTTATACACATGTTTATAAATATTATTGTATTTCTCCTGTTCCAACCATGTCCGGTAAAACTGTTGATAGTCTTATAAATGAGATGGACAGGAGTTTAAATTCTATCGCTGTCGATTTGGCTACCGAAAGAGCCCATTTGTCGGTTTCGTCACTTGATAGATCTAGCCTCCCCGTCGTGTCCCACCTCGCTAGGGTAGATCGTATGACGTGGGACCCGCTGGGTGACACGAAAGCCGGCAAAACGACGACACGTTGTCATGGACACCGTCAAAGCGCGCCAGACGTGACACCCCACTCCCCGATGGTGGCCTCTCCTTCACAGTTGAAAAATACGGGAGAGGGGGGGGGGGGTGCCTGCCCGGGGGTGGGGTTGCAATCGGAGGATAGCGAACTCGCCCGCGAACTAGATTTTGACAACGAGGTTAGCAGGATCACCGACCGAACAAATGATGATTTGTTTGTGTCCAGCCCTACCCGGTCGGAGGTCTGCTATGTATCCAACACCTCAGGAGTCGGGATAGCCCGAGTACTCTGACTGTAAGAGAGCTAGACGGACATTTGGACATAAACACGCTCTCATTACAGTCAGAGACCAGCCTATGTCTTTTTTTGGCAATTCCTGACTACCAAACGGTAGGCAACGAGTCCCGCTCTAATACCACAACAATCCTATGTTTGACGTCAAATACCTTTACATCAATCATTTTCGAGTTAAGTGATACAAAAAAATCCACATATTAATCACTAATACACTTACTACAGAAAGAAACCCGACAGCACCCACATTTAGCTACGCTTCGTGACACTCCGTCGCAACAATTGCAAAGCTCGGCGATCTATTTCGAGACGTAGACCACGTGATCGCGCACTGGGCGATTCCGCCTTGTGCAGCAGTTACAGGGGCCGTCTCATATCAAGCGAAGTTACAACATGGAAGAGTTGGCTAATGCCGTTTTGGATGAATTTGGATTTCATTACGTCATTAAACCAAAACAATTACACATTATTGATTCCATTTTGAATTTGAAGGATACATTTGGGGTGTTATCGACAGGATACGGCAAAAGTATGTGCTACGTACTGCCTCCTCTTATGAGACGACCCCTGTAACTGCTGCACAAGGCGGAATCGCCCAGTCTCGAAATAGATCGCCGAGCTTTGTAATTGTTGCGACGGAGTGTCACGAAGCGTAGCTGAATGTGGGTGCTGTCGGGTTTCTTTCTGTAGTATGTGTATTAGTGATTAATATGTGGATTTTTTTGTATCACTTAACTCGAAAATGATTGATGTAAAGGTATTTGACGTCAAACATAGGATTGTTGTGGTATTAGAGCGGGACTCGTTGCCTACCGTTTGGTAGTCAGGAATTGCCAAAAAAAGACATAGGCTGGTCTCTGACTGTAATGAGAGCGTGTTTATGTCCAAATGTCCGTCTAGCTCTCTTACAGTCAGAGTACTCGGGCTAGAGTCGGGAGTGGACCGAACCTTAGTCTTCAAAATAAAAATAAAAATTTGTCAGTTACATCTGATTCTGTTTCTGTTTTGAATAAGGGCGAGGTAAGCGCCCCAACTTCTGAATCTCCGACCCTCTTGGCCGAGCTACCCTCCCCCAGGTCGCCGACACCACCCCCGGGACCCTAGCTGGGTGAACAGAGGAAGAGGAAGGCTCCAGTAGCTCGGTCGGGTCAACCGGAACTGAAGGAAAAGGGAGGTGAGTGTAGCGTTAAGGATAGCTTAAACGGCAGTAGTCATTATGCCGTTCCAACTAGCAACCCCTTCGCCACTCTCAGTGGTGCCTACTCCCCAACTCCGGCAGACCGTTCTAAAACTTACTCCAAAAATATAGGTAAAGGAAAAAAGGAAATCAGAAAACGTTCCAGGTCCGAGGAGAATTCTTTTCGGAAATTTTGACCCCACCCCCTATGGGTTGGAATTTTTACAACATACAATTTCGGACATGCAAAAGAAATCAAGTTCGGGGACGTTCAGGAAAACTGTCTTTTTTTTTATTCTAGACTTTCCAACTGACAGACGTTTATTAGGACTAACTGTGACGCCCCCTTTGCTACCCTGGGGTCAGTCCTCAGTATTAGGCCCCACCCTGATAGTGGCGATGAGGTTGCTGTTGTTTTCAAAGAGTGTAGTGCTGAGCCTACTGATAGTGACAACAATAGCCTATCAAATAATCTGTCTAGCGACAGTTATATAGAAACGTTTGGGCCCGGCCCTAGCCAGAGCTTGGCCCTGGCTGGGTCCATACGCAATAAATTTAATAAAACCCTCAGTCCCCGTCTCAAAGCCACTGCCATTGTTGACAGTCGAAAAGGTGTTGAGATGGAAATTGAAACAGCGAAAGCACCGACTGTGCAGGGCTACGATTGTGTCCGCGCTCTTAGCAGTGGAGACAGTTTCGACAGCTTGGAAGTGACTCTCGATGAAGCTGGACGCTGTCGCCTGTGCTCTCGACCGAGCGACCAGCCTGACAAGGCAAGGCCTCTACCTTCACAGGCACCGTCCCCCTCCGACTCGGAAGCCGTCTGGAAAGTTCAGATCGGGAAAATCAGGTCCGGCTTCCTGAAATTCGTGCAGGGGGACACCTCGGATCCGGCATCACTGATGGGCGGACTAATGGAACCAGAGCTAACACAACTGCCTGATGGACGCGCTTACGAGCTACACACCATCAAGTCTACAGCCGGCAAGACGGGGTTGGTACTAACTCAGCGCCGAGAAGGAGTCTACCGACAAGCGGTCCTAGTTAGAGAGATTGATAGCCACACCATCCACAGGATCGTCAAGGCCCTTTTCGGCAACGACTACCGGAGTGTCATAACCATCCTCTCCGACCAGAGATGGAAGCACTTCATCCCCGCATTTGCCGGTTCTTCGCTCTTCAGTTCGCCGTAGGCCAACCTCCACACCCTAACGGCCTTAACGAGGCCACTCACGTGGACATATAGATCGTTCTTTTAAACATTTAGACCTTCGTTCAAAATTTTATGTCGAAATTACTTCTTTTTTAAAAATATTATTAAATAGTCCGATCCTCTCTTCTTTCTCTTATTTATTTTTGGACTGTCCTTCTAAAATGCTCCAAATTATATAAATATTCGGCCGAGCAGTCAATTCTTTGTATTTTTGGCTTGTAATTTTTTTCTTTTTTTTAAAAATTATTCTATTAACCTTTTTATCAATCTAATTAAAATTAGCTCCACTATTACATGTGGAGCTAAAGACAGCCAGTTGGAGCTCATGTCCACCAATCAAAACCTTACTTGCAGAATCCTGCCAGTGATTTAAAAATAATTTGAAAACATTCCGAATTATCCTGAGGGTATACGACATGTTTCGTGTGAATTATGAATGCCTTAAAACATGTTTTATTTTATAAAATAAATATTTTGTAATGTAAAACTGAAGACTGATTTAGTTTTTTTAAATTTTATAAATAAATAAATAATTTTTAATGTAAAATTGAAGACTGATAACCCACCCCTACGTATTGGTATGGTTCGCTGTACTGCGGCCACTAAAATAGACTCGCCCGATATTTTTAGAATTTGTATGCTCCCAAATAACGTTATAAAAGGCGAAGTGTGATTGGTCAATATTTAAATTATTATTTACAGACGAAATGTTACCTGGACATTGGGGACTACGCAGTGTTGTTAGTTTTAAATCACTGGCAGGATTCTGCAAGTAAGGTTTTGATTGGTGGACATGAGCTCCAACTGGCTGTCTTTAGATCCACATGTAATAGTGGAGCTAATTTTAATTAGATTGCCTTTTTACTAACTGCTGTTTTCAAAATTCTGCCGATTTTCAACACTACACCCTCTCAACCCCCCCCCCCCCCCCCCCCACACACACACACATCCCGAGTCAGGCCACCGATCTTATCGGAGGTCGGACTCGGGATGGGCGTGTTCGAAACCCTAGTGGTATATGGGCACGTTAAACTAGTTATCATCATCATCGAGTTTCGATTCCTTTTCGGAACGAACTGTCAAAACTGCACGTAGACACCGGGCTGTCGAGCCAGCGACTAACGGTGAACGGGAAATCCCGAAGCTACCTTCAGTAGTCCCCGGCACGGTTACGGAGGGCGATATACCGATTTTTGCAGCTCCGAACACGACCGGGGGCGGCCTTGTTGTAGGATATGCTTTTTGGGAGGGCTGTCTCGCCGAGGTCCAGGCCCGGGACCCCCCCGGTGATGAGTTCACCCAGGTAACCTATAACAAGAGGAAGCGCCGGTATGCAAACTCACCTGACTCAAACTTAGCCGTCTCCCCTACCGCTGGGGAATTTATTAAAACTAAACCGTACCCCCCCCCCCCCCCCCCCCGCGACTAAACGAGTTAGAGCCAAGCGGAGGGTGGATTTAGCTTCCACAAAAGCAAACACTAGTTTGCCAACAAAATTAAATGCCCATGATATGGAGGTGGATTCCCCCCCCCCCCTTGAACCTGTGGGCCCGGGCCCCCGGGGGGTGCCAGGTGAGGTTCCCCAGTTTTACAAAAATATCAAGCCTACTAGAGAGGGTGGGGGTGTGAGCCAAGTTTGCCCCCCCACCCAAGAAAACCCAGTCCCCTATCATACTGTTCACAGAGGAGGGTCGACTCAACAGGGAAGAGCCACCCCCCTCCCCCATCTATGAGGAGAATTGTTAAAACTGACTTGAGAGAAGTTTTAGGGGTAACCCTACTTCAATCAGTCAGAATAGCCAATCCCAACTTGTCCATTACCAATATAACGGTATGGAACAATGGCTACCTGGATGTCCTGCTTGCCCGCCCCCCGGGGGTGGGGACCATAAGGGTGAAAGGGGTGGAGCACACTCTACATCCATATCAGGGTAAGCCTATTAAATGTGCCAGGTGCCAGAGATGGGGGCATACCCAAAGAAAATGCAGGTCGACAAGGGAGTACCCCCGTCTGCTTTAGGTGTGGGATGGCTCACCCCAGGAGGACCCCAGCCAGTCCGTGCACCAGACCTGTCTCTTGTGCGAACTGCCGGGGGCCCCACTGCATTCACGACAAGGAGTGCCCTGATTATAGGAGAGCGCTCTGCCTGATGGCTGATAGGGGTGCCCCCACAGGTCGACCAGCAGGTAGACAGGCGATATGACCGCACCCCACCGTCTCGACAGCTGGCGCATAACTACTAGAAAGACTGAGTCGTCTAATGTAAACATCAACCGTATCTCATATGCCGGCGCGACCTTAGGGGCAAACAAATTAAATTCAGATCAACCGATTACGGCTCTCGATTTGGTTAGGGTCATTTTAGGAATATTTTTGACACGAGAGGTTCCAAAAGCCCCCCATTCAATTTTTTTTCTAGATGACATTATTGAGGTGCGTGCAGGGTTCTGAATGATCACTTGGCTATTAAAGTCAATGCTAATGCCATTGAATCACGTAGTGTTTCATGGTATAAAGCCAGGGATCTTGTTATTACTGAGAGCAGGACAAATACTAGTGTGGACTAACTCATAGTAGTTCTTCTGACTAGTACTGTCCCGCCACTCATCATGCCTACACACCCGATTTATAAAAATAATAATAACAACAATAGTATTAATAATAATATTAAGAAGGTTGATCATCAGGGCCTGGTTATTCTGCAATGGAATGCCAGGGGCCTGCGTACCAACGGACCAGAGCTTAAAAATGTTTGGAAATAAATAAAGATATAGATGTTATTGCCATTCAGGAGTCCTGTATTCCAAATGTGACAGACAAAATTAAACGGACTAAATTATTTACTGAATATAAAATTGCCGATTATACTGGACTCTTTTTTTTACGAATGACAATACTATTAGGGGAGGGGTAGCTACCTTTGTCAGAAGTGGTATATCCCACTCCCAAATTAAGACTGATAATACCCACCCATCGAGTCAGTGGGGGTATCTAGCCACACTAAAACAGGGGATATTAATATTTTTAACTACTATGTTCATCCTACGACTTTCGGTAAAGAATTAAATTTAAATAATTTTTTGGCACCGATTGGTAACTGTTCTAAAAATTTAATTATTTTAGGGGATTTTAATTGTAAAAATAAATTATGGGGTTCTAAAGATACCAATCTTCAAGGCCGTACTATAGATACTTTTATTGAAAAATTAGAGTTGGCCTGTTTAAATTACGGAAGTTCGACTTTCTTTCAGACTCCCACCACACTTGGTCTTGTTTGGATATTACGCTGGTATCTAATAATATAGCGGCAGGTTGTGAGTGGGAGGTGCTGGATGACTTGGGGTAGCGACCATCTCCCAGTCAAGACCACTTATAATATTTCAAATATTTGGATAGATAAAGTAAAGTATAAGAATAAGTGGAATTTTGATAGAGCAAACTGGTCTAAATTTGGACACCTTTGTGCCAGATTAGATCATGAGCAGATAAGAGATAACAATATTGATAAATTTAATAAAAATTTACTTTCGGCCATTATCAATATTGCTAAAGAGTCAATTCCAATGTATTCTATGAAAAATAATTATAACCCAGTCCCTTGGTGGACTGAGGAACTTTCAAAATTAAAAACAAACTAAGAAATAAAGCTAGAAAGCTTTTACAAAAATCTAATACTGAGGAAAATATTAGAAATTTTAAAGATATAAAATATAAATTAAAACTCAGTATTATTAAAACTAAACAGGCCTCATGGACTCAGTTTTGTGGTTCTCTAAACAAGAACTCAAATGTTAGCGAGGTGTGGTCAAAGATCAAAAGGGTGAAGGGGAAACCTGTTAACACTAAAGTTTTACTTAAAAACAATAAGTCCTGTAAATCGAATCAGGACAAAGCTAACTTATTAGGAGCTACTTTTAAAAACAATTCGGCTACCACTAATTATACTACAGAATTTCAAACAAGGAAAATTAAAATTGAAAAAGATAGCCCTATCCCCCAAGAACCCTGCTCTTTGAAAGATGACCTTCCGTATAATGCACCTTTTACATTGCAGGAATTGTTTAGTGCTTTTGGTGGCCGAAAGGCCACAGCTCCTGGCCCTGATAATTTCAGTTATATTTTTCTTAAAAACATGCCCACCAAAACACTTGAACTCTTCCTGGAATTATTTAATTTAATATCGAGTGAGGGTTACCTGCCCCTAGAATGGAAACACGCAGAAGTGTTTGCACTTCCACAAATGGGTAAGGATATCTCACTCCCTACTAATTATAGACCTATATCATTAACATCAAGCGTTTGCAAGACCATGGAATGCATGGTAAACAAACGCCGTATCCACTTTCTGGAGGTAAATAAGTTATTGTCTATTTTCCAGAGTCGTTTTAGAAAACACCACTCCACCATAGATCACCTTGTACGTCTTCAAACCGAGGCAAAAGATGCCATGCGGAATGGACACAAGGTAGGTGGGGTGTTTGTGGATATAGAAAAGGCGTACGACATGGTCTGGCGACGTGGCCTGTTAATTAAAACATATCAAATGGGGATCAGAGGAGCGATGTTCACTTTTATTTATAGATTTTTGGAAGATAGAACATTCGCTGTTATTGTTAATAGTTGTTTTTCCCCCATTTTGACATTAGAAAATGGTATCTCACAAGGCTCAGTGATAGCGCCCACTATATTTGCAATTTTTATTAATGATTTGGCTGAGGCACTTATCACTACTAATAAAAGTAATAAAACTAAATTAAGTATCGGTCTTTTTGCAGAGATACTGCCTTCTGGAGAGTTGGAAATAATTATGATGACCTTCAAAAAGATCTCCAGTTGGATGTTAATAATTTGGCTTTGTGGTCTAGAACTTGGGGTGTTACCATTTCTAAATCTAAAACTAAAAGTATCATTTTTCACACAAAAAAAAGACAATTTAAATCCGTGTGTGATCTAAAACTTAAACTGAACGAGGTTATTATTAGCCAGGTGCAATCGGTCAAATTTCTAGGAGTAATCTTTGACCACAATCTTAGTTTTGGAGAACACATAGCTGAGGTGACTGGTAATTGTACAATATATATTAATTTACTCAGAGTATTATCAGGCACATCGTGGGGCGCTGATAGAAAAATGCTGCTCATGATCTTTGAGGCCTTTATTGTGTCCAGATTGCAGTATGGCGCCCAGGCCTTTGGATGTGCATCCCAGACTCAGCTGAGAAAACTTGATAGTGTGTATGGTAGGGCACTCAAAATAATAGTTGGGGGCACTATCTGCACACCATATGATAGTGTCTTGATAGAGCTGGGGGTAATGCCACTGGCCCTGAGGAGAATCAGGCAGGGGTTGAAATATATAAATAAAATTCGTAGCCTTGTGCCTGACTCTCCAGTGAACAACCTCAAACCTGTTAAAATTAATATAAACAGAGATAGGGACATATCTATTGTATCTTATCTTAATAAATTTGCGAATGACTTTGGGATGGTTGGGCTGCCACTAAGCAAAATAGAGACTAATGTCGATCTGCCGTGGCGGGTCACCATTCCAAAAGTTCATTACCACATCAGGGAAGAAATTATTAAAACTAATAATCCGAACTTCAAGAAAATTATTTTTCAAGCAGTGGTTGGGGAATTTTACCCGGATGCGACTCAGGTCTATACAGACGGGTCAAAGGACTCAGCTACTGGAAAAACAGGAATGGCCTTTGTAATAAAAAATATAAAATCTACAAAGAAATCTATAACTATTAGGGCTAGGCTATCAGATACTATTTCAGTGTATACTTCAGAGTTAATGGCCATACTGTATTCCCTGAAGTGGATAGAAGATATCATAATAATAATAGCCCCAATAGATATGTCATTTTCTCTGACAGTCTTAGTGCCCTGCAGGCAATCATTGGAGCCCATAGTGTCAGACCCAAAATTATCCAAAACATTTATAAAACTTATCATAAAATTGTTGCCAAGGGGACTGAACTCATTATGGAATGGGTCCCGGCACATATTGGAATAGCTGGTAATGAATCAGCCGATGTCAATGCAAAAAAAAAGAGCCTGCAGGAACCTACGGTCGGTGTTCCAGTGGAACATAATTTTAATGAGATAAATTCTATAGCCGAACCACACTTTGGAGCCCTGTGGCAAACCGAATGGAACCACAGGACCAGAGTGTGGCATGCTTATATAAAACCAAAAGCGACCACTCCTGGACCAGTTTCTTTTAATGTTAAAGTAACTAAAATTATTGCAAGACTTAGAATGGGTGTCTCTTCGGCTCTAAATGATTTTAGATTTAAAATTAGAAAAATTAAGTCACCCAACTGTTTAGTATGTCATAAAATTGAAGATGTAAAACATTTTTTAATTGACTGTACTAAACATGATAAAATTAGACTGAAACTGGTAAATTATTTTATTAAAATTAATTTGGATTTTAATGCATTTAATCTGTTGAATCCTCCTAAAGAGAATAAAGCTATAATAGACAGGTTGTTGGTCACTTTTGTCTACCAGTCTAATATTAATATTTAATAACATAGCAGACTCCATGGTCCGGACCTAACCATAGCTTAGGCAAGTCAAAGTGGTAGGCGAGGACATCGAATATTTGACCTTGAACATGACATTTCTCCATTTTCATGTTTTGCGAATATATGACCTGAATGTGTCATTCCTCCATTCTCAAAGATGGTGAATATTTGACCTGTCTGTTTTTGTTATTATCTCATTAAGGTTTACTTTTTAACTGCTGGTCTGTTGTTACTCCTATTCCTATTTCCTGACTCCTGGTCTGTTATCCTTTCTTGTCTTCGTTTTAGCCACTGGTGTGTTGTCACTTTAATTACCATTTTAGTTTTGAACTGCTGGTCTGTTGTTACTCCTATTCCTATTTCCTGACTCCTGGTCTGTTATCCTTTCTTGTCTTCGTTTTAGCCACTGGTGTGTTGTCACTTTAATTACCATTTTAGTTTTGAACTGCTGGCCTGTTGTTACCCTTTCTTGTTTTAGCCACTTCGTTTTAACTGCTGGCCTGTTGTTACCCTTTCTTGACTTCGTTTTAACTGTTGTTCTGTTGTAACTCCAATGTCGTCTGCTTTGTCACTGCTGATTTATCGTCACTCCATTCCCGTCTACTTTTTAACTGCTGGTTTGTTGACTGGTGGGTGTGGACTTGGCCGCGGCCCTGGGTGTAGCTTTGGTGGTTGAGATGGTCTAGTAACTGTGAGAATAAAACACAACATTGGTAGACATTTTGTAGTGATTTTACAATAAAACACAACATTCGTAGACACTTCATAGTGTTTTTACAATACATCACACAACATTGGTAGACATTTCGTAGTGGTTTTACAATAAAACACAACGCTGGTAGACATTTCGTAGTGAGTTTACAACACAACACAACATTGGTAGACATTTGGTATTGGTTTTACAATAAAACATGACATTGGTAGACATTTCGTCATGATTTTACAATAAAACAACACTGGCAGACATTTCGTCGTGATTTTACACTAAATTGCTCAACATTGGCAAACAATTGGTCGTGATTTTACAATAAAACATAACATTGGTAGACATGCCTTCGTGATTCTACAATAAACTTTTACGAAAATAAATAAATATATAATGGGGCTGGGTCGAACGCGATTTCCGAGCAAATGTTATGATCCAGAAATGGGGACACAACCCTTACAATCCAAAATGCAATCTGTATGAAATCAGCTCCACTGGTACATAACTATTTATAGACCAGTAGAGCTAGTTTCAATGAGATTGTCCAATATTTCCAAAAAAAACTCGAACGCCACCAATTAATGCACTATAAATTCCTATATTTACCCCCTAATCAGAATATTAAACAAACCCATTTTTAGTGACTTCCCCATATCTACTAATATGCAAGAAATTATATAGATATAATAGATCCGTCCTTTTCATCATATAGTACTATCTAATGTGCATCGTAATTGAACTGACTTGATAAAATATTAAAGACATATGTCCAGTGTCTTGATTAGACCTGATCCGAACATTAATTTGAAACAAACCTAATCTTCAACTGACTCCCCCATATGCGCTCTACTATATATATATATATATATATATATATATATATATATATATATTATATACACACCACACACACACACACACACACACATACATACATACATACATACATACATACAGACCCACAGAGAGAGAGAGAGAGAGAGAGAGAGAGAGAGAGAGAGAGAGAGAGAGAGAGAGAGAGAGAGGGGGGGAGAGAGAGAGAGCGACAGACAGACAGACAGAACAGAGAGAGAGAGGGAGAGAGAGAGAGAGAGGGGGAGAGAGAGAGAGAGAGAGAGAGAGAGAGAGAGAGAGAGAGAGAGAGAGAGAGAGAGAGAGAGAGAGAGAGACAAATACCGATTAACATAGACTCGGTTGATATTTCCAATATTAAAAAAACACGTGTAGAGAATTCTATTTATCCTATAACACTCCTAAAATAACATAATGATGATGATGATGATGATGATTTTGTTTTTGTTTCGTTTTATTATTTTATTGTCCCAGACCCTTGAATCATTGACTTACATAGTATTTATAACATATTCATGTACATACATATTCATATCCATGTCCATATCCATACAATCATACATATACATACATATACATACATAAACATATTTTACAGATATACATATATTACCTGTGCATGAGTAAGTATTGATCTGAGGAGAAAATAATGAAAGAAAGGAAGAAAGGAAGAAAGAAAGAAAGAAAAGAAAAAAGGGAAGAAGACGACGAAGAAGAAAAACCCAAAGAGGAAGGAGAAAGATGAAACTGCAAATTTTTTAACAAATAAATGAAAGAATAAACGAATGTGTGGAATTTTTTTTTTTTTTTTTTTTTTTTTTTTTTTTTTTTTGATGGAGTAGAATACTGGTAAGAAAAATGAGTACAGTTAGCAGACAGACGTTTTACTGAATTTGTGTAACCGGTTTTCCTTTTTTAAACAGCTTAATGAAATGTGTTTCTTTTATAGAGTCCAAAAGTAGATTACATTAGTAATATTTTGTTATTGATCAACAAGGAAAATTTAAGGAAAATGGTTTATTTAACGACGCACTCAACACATTTTATGTACGGTTATATGGCGTCGGACATATGGTTAAGGACCACACAGATATTGAGAGAGGAAACCCTCTGTCGCCACTTCATGGGCTACTTTTTCGATTACCAGCAAGGGATCTTTTACATGCACCATCTCATAGATAGGATAGTACATACCACGGCCTTTGATGTACCAGTCGTGTTGCACTGGCTGGAGCGAGGAATTCTTTATCAACAAATACTTTGTATATTGGAAATATCTTAAAATGGTCATATCATATATAATAGATCCGTCCTTTTCTGTAAATCATTATTGAACTGACTTGATTAAAGTACTAAATGCATACCCTCCAGTGTCTGAATTTGCCCCTGATCACAACATTACTTTGAAACACTCTAAAAAGAAATTACTAGTATATAGATATGATAGATCTGCCATTGTCTGTAAATCATTATATTAATGAATTTACTTGATAAAAGTATTAAAGGCATACCCTCCAGTGTCTGGAATTGCTCCTGATCACAATATTACTTTGAAACGCTCTACTATATTTAAAAAGAAATTATATAGATAAAATAGATCCGCCTTTCTCTGTAAATCATTACTGAACTGACTTGATAAACGTATTAAAGACATACCACTGGGTCCGCTATCGTGTGGACTAGGATTCATTTCGGATTGTTGTTATGGACTGCTACTCTTTCTTTCTTCCTCACAAAAGAAAGAAGTGTTTTATTTAACGACGCACTCAACACATTTTAATTACGGTTATATGGCGTCAGACATATGGTTAAGGATCACACATATTTTTTTAGAGGAAACCCGCTGTCGCCACATAGGCTACTCTTTTACGACAGGCAGCAAGGGATCTTTTATTTGCGCTTCCCACAGGCAGGATAGCACAAACCATGGCCTTTGTTGAACCAGTTATGGATCACTGGTCGGTGCAAGTGGTTTACACCTACCCATTGAGCCTTGCGGAGCACCCACTCAGGGTTTGGAGTCGGTATCTAGATTAAAAATCCCATGCCTCGACTGGGATCCGAACCCAGTACCTACCAGCCTGTAGACCGATGGCCTGTCACGACGTCACCGAGGCCGGTTTCTTCCTCACAAGGACAGCAGTACATGTCTATACGGGTCGCAGGTACGTTATTCATGGGAATCGCCCGAGCTATATATAGACCACTCAAATCGGTGAAGTACTTCGTACCCAATAAACAAGGAGGAAAAAAAAGAAAGAAATGTTTTATTTAACGACGCACTCGACACATTTTATTTACGGCTATATGGCATCAGATATATAGTTAAGGACCACACAGATATTGAAAGAGAAAATCCGCTGTCGCCACTTCATGGGCTACTCTTTTCGATTAGCAGCAAGGGATCTTTTATATGCACCATCCCACAGACAGGATAGTACATACCACGGCCTTTGTTACACCAGTTGTGTTGCACTGGCTGGAACGAGAAATAGCCCAATGGGTCCACCGACAGGGATCGATCCTGGACCGACCGCGCATCAAGCGAACGCTTTACCACTGGGTTACGCCCCCCCCCCCCCCCCCCCCCCCCCCCCCCCCAATAAACAAGGAGTGCCAGGCGCTGGTTGGACAATGAGATCACTGTTCTCGAGAAACCACAGGGTTTTCCCCCGTCGATTCGTTTCTTCCGTGATTTCCAACAGCAAATTTATAAATAAGCGGATTTTCTAAGAATGAAAGGAAATGAGTTCATCTAAACACGGAATATTCCTCAGAAATCGTAAGGTTTACAGCCATGCATCTTTGTTTTCTTTTAAGTTAATTTTTAAACAGAAACATTAATTTTCCAGACTGCGGCACTTTTATGACAGAAATACAGACCTCCGAGTATTGAAAATTTGCGTGACCCATTTATCGGTTACGCAGAAATAAATTCATCCTTTTTGCGTAACCCGTTATATCCAAGTAAATGGTGCTCCAAATTCTGCCCGAACAAAAATTACGTTACACAAAATTAGATTTGCGTGAGCATCGCGCGATCGAAACTATCGTTCTCGCAATTTTCAGAGGCCTGAGATACATCGGGCAGCGATATGTAGCACCACCGGCCTCGGTGGTGTCGTGGTTAAGCCATCGGACATAATGCTGGTAGGTACTGGGTTCGCAGCCCAGTACCGGCTTCCACCCAGAGCGCGTTTTAATGACTCAATGGGTAAGCGTAAGACCACTACACCCTCTTCTCTCTCACTAACAACTAACCACTAAGAATTAACCCTGGACAGACAGCCCTGATAGCTGAGGTGTGTGCCCAGGAGAGCGCGCTTAAACCTTAATTGGATATAAGCATGAAAATAAGTTGAAATGAAAATATGTAGCACCTCCCCAGCTCCTTTACACGACATTAAAGTTAAACTTTGTTTTGTTTAATACTAGAGCACATTAAGTTATTAATTATTGCATGTAAAACATTTGAAAATCTTGGAGGAAACCCGTACATTTTATTTCAATAGCAGCAAGGGATCTGTTACATGCACTTTCCGACAGACAGAACAGCACGTACAACAGTCTTTGATCTATCAGTCGTGGTGCACTTATTGGGATGGGGAAAAATAATCAGAGAATGGGTCCTCTGAAGTGGTTCGATCCAAAGACGCAAGCACTTCGAGCAAGCGCTCTACCGACTGATCCACACCCCGCCCCTACACCACATTGGGTTTTAGCCTACAAATGTGTACATGTATGTAGTGATATTGGTATAAAGTGCTTCTACTAGCAGTAGCTAGTGGGAATTTCCCTATTAGCTCAGTTGGCAGAGCGCTGGACTGTCGTACTGATAGTCCGTGATTCGAATCCCCTCAGTGGAGGTTAATTTTTCTGTTACATTTGGAGCCGTCGTAGGGACTGAGTGTGTTCGTAACACAAGAATACAATTATAACTCGGTCAGGACCCGTAACAGTCAACTGCCCGTGGCCCACAGCTCCGGAACATAGCTTCACTTGGGGGGAGTATGTAGTAGTGTTGGTATAAAGTGCTCCTACTAGCAGTCGCTTGTGGGAATTTCCCTATTATCTCATTTGGTAGAGAGCTGGACTCTCGTACTGAGAGTCCGTGATTCGAAACCCCTCAGTGGAGGTTGATTTTTCTGTTACATGTATGTAAGCCCCCCCCCCACCCCACACACACCTCCAATCCCCCTCCATTCGTAACGCCCACATCTAGCAGGTTCCACTACAATTAAAAGTCTTAAAAAGATTGTTTTGTTTAACAACACCACTAGAGCACATTTATTTATTAATCATAGGCTATTGGATGTCAAACATTTGGTAATTTTGACATATAGTTTTAGAGAAGAAACCCGTTACATTTTTCCATTAGGTCAGGTCAGGTCATAGGGCTTTACGTGCACAATCAGAGCAAGCTGTTGTAGCGCTTGCCATTTTTCCATTAGGAACAAGGGGTCTTTTATAAGCACCACCCCACAGACAGGGTGGTACGTAAAAAGTATTCACTCAAACGGCATACATAATTAAATGACAACTGTCAAACGCATTATCCAGTGTTTACCGACTAACAGAGCCTTTTTGGTAACTAAAATTACGTATTAAATACATTTTCCTGTTTAGAATACCAGTGTCTGTACATCCCATGTGTTTGCAGCCGTGTGCCAATGTTTGTAGCAATCATTGTCAGTTTTACTTCGTAATACCTATTTTAATTCTACATTATTGGGAGGTAAAATCCAGTTTGGGATACTACAAACATTAGGACGACACCAAACACATTGTTTCTACAGACACTGATATTCTGACCAAGAAAATGTATTTAATATGTAATGTTCTTCGTGAAAAAGGTTTTGTTACCGAGAAACGTCTTACAGTGGAAGCAAACTCAGTGTTTTTCCAAGATCAGTTGACATAGATCATTAAAGGAAAATTACCTCATAGTGATAGCCGTGGGACATTACAGCGCTTCTCTAACACGGTGGTTTATGCAAACTTACAGCTAATTGGCAATAACGATGGCAGACTAATGACGCTAACGGTAATCTCGAATTTATTTTGTTTTCTAGTCCGGTCATTAAGAACATTTACCCTTTTCACTTCCTAGTACTGACTGTAACCTCTCAATAATTACCCAAACCGGCCTCGGACTACAGGCTGGTAGGTACAGGGTTCGCAGTCCGTTACCGGCTCCAACCCAGAGCGAGTTCTTAAGACTCAATGGGTGGGTGTAAGGTCAATACACCCTCTAACCCACTAGCTAACGGATAGCTGAGGTGTGTGCCCAGGACAGCGTGATTGAACCTTAATTGGATATAAGCACGAAAATAAGTTGAAATGAAATGAAAGTAATGCAATATATTCACAATGTACACCAGGCGTTGGAATCTAATTCAAGATGAATACTACAGATATTCACTAAAACAACTAATATGAGATGAACAGTTTATTCTCGACAAAATATCTTTTATTCAAGGAAAGGCTCCCTCTCAACAAGAAAGAGAAGAAAAGGTATGTTTGTTTATTGACATCTCAGCACATCGTGAAACTACTGACATTTGGTTTGATTATACGTGTATAATCGGGAATGTTACAGTGGTATGCTCAGGCAAGTCACAGTGGCAGGCGAGGTCATCGAATATTTGACCTCAACATATCATTTCTCCATTCTCATGTTTGGTGAATATATGAACTGAATGAGTCATTCCTCAATTCTCAAGTTTGGTGAATATTTTACCTCAACATGTTATTACTCTGTTCTCAAAGATGGTGAATATTTGACCTGCCCGTTTTTGTTATTACCCCATTAAGGTTTACTTTTTAACTGCCGGTCTGTTGTTACTCCTATTCCTATTTTATTTTTAACTCCTGGTCTGTTGTTATCCTTTCTTGTCTTTGTTTTAGCCACTGGTGTGTTGGCATTCCAATTACCATTTTATTTTTAACTCCTGGTCTGTTGTTATCCTTTCTTGTTTTCGTTTTAACTGTCGTTCTGTTGTAACTCCAATGTCGTCTACCGTTTCACTGCTGATATATCGTCACTACATGCCCGTCTACTTTTTAACTGCTGGTTTGTTGACTGGTGGGCGCGGCCCTGGGTTTGGCTTTGGTGGTTGAGATGGTCTAGCAACTGTGAGAATAAAACACAACATTTGTAGACATTTTGTAGTGATTTTACAATAAACCACAACATTCGTAGACATTTCATAGTGATTTTACAATATATTACACAACATTGGTAGACATTTCGTAGTGAATTTACAATACAACACAACCTTGGTAGACATTTCGTAGTGGTTTTACAATAAAACACAACATTGGTAGACATTTCATAGTGATTTTACAATACATTACACAACATTGGTAGACATTTCGTAGTGAATTTACAATACAACACAACCTTGGTAGACATTTCGTAGTGGTTTTACAATAAAACACGACGCTGGTAGACATTTCGTAGTGAGTTTACAATACAACACAACATTAGTAGACATTTCGTAGTGGTTTTACAATAAAACATAACACTGGGAGACATTTCATCCTGATTTACAACATAACATAACACCGATAGACATTCCTTCGTGATTCTACAATAGCCTTTTACGAAAATAAATAAATATACAATACTAATCACAGACTAAATTATTCACTTTCATTAGTGGTTCGTAAGCTTTTAGGAACGATTTTGGAAGGGGCTGGGTCGAACGCGATTTCCGAGCAAATGTTATGATCCAGAAATGGGGACACAACCCTTGCAATCCAAAATGCAATCTGTATGAAATCATCTCCACTGGTACATAACTATTTATAGACCAGTAGAGCTAGTTTCAATGAGATTGTCCATTATTTCCAAAAAACCTCGAACGACACCAATTAATGCACTATAAATGTTTATATTTACCCCTAATCAGAATATTAAACAAACCCATTTTTAGTGACTTCCCCATATTACCTACTAATATGCAAGACATTATATAGATATAGTAGATCCGTCCTTTTCATCATATAGTATTATCTGATGTGCATCATAATTGAACTGACTTGATAAAATATTAAAGCATATGTCCAGTGTCTTGATTAGACCTGATCCGAACATTAATTTGAAATAAATCTAATCTTTAACTGACTCCCCCATATGCGCCCTACTATATATATATATAAAATAAAAATATGACGACGATGATGATGATGTATATATGTGTAACTATAAAACTATGGAGACACAAAACAAATCAACATTATAACATGGAGAATTATTACAAATAAACAATGTAATCAACATCCGATATTTGTTGGTTTAGTTCTGAATTTTATTTCTTTTTTTTTTTCTTTTTTTTTTCTTTTATTGTTTTATTGCCCCAGACCCTTGAGTCATTGACTCACACAGTATTTATAACATACTCATGTACATACATATTCATATCCGTGTCCATATCCATACATTCATACATATACATACATAAACATATTTTTACAGATATACATATATTATTTTGTTACTCGTGCCTGAGTAAGTATTGATCTGAGGAGAACATATTAAAAGAAAGGAACAAACAAAGAAAGAAAGAAAGAAAGAAAAGAAAAGAAAAAAGGGAAGAAAGATGAAAATGCAGAAAAATAAATGAAAGAATAAATGAATGAGTGGAATTTGTTGTTGTTGTTTTTTTGTGTGTTTTTTTTTCTAGTTTTTTTTTCTTCTTTTTTTTTGATGGAGTAGAAATACTGGTAAGAAAAATGCGTACAGTGATCAGACAGACGTTTTACTGAATTTGTGTATCCTGTTTTCCATTTTGTAAACAGCTTAATGAAATGTGTTTCTTTGGAGTCCAAAAGTAGATTACATTAGTGACATTTTGTTCTTGATCAACAAGGATAATTTAAGGAAAATGGTTTATTTAACGACACCCTCAACACATTTTATGTACGGTTATATGGCTTCGTCGGACATATGGTTAAGGACCACAAAGATATTGAGAGAGGAAACCCGCTGTTGCCACTTAATGGGCTACTCTTTTCGATTAGCAGCTAGGGATCTTTTATATGCACCATCCCATAGACAGGATATCACATACCATGGCCTTTGACGTACCCGTCGTGGTGCACTGGCTGGAGCGAGGAATTCTTTATCAACAAATACTTTGTATATTGAAAATATCTTAAAATTATCATATCATATATAATAGATCCGCCCTTCTCTGTAAATCATTATTGAACTGACTTGATTAAAGTATTAAAGACATATCCCCCCCCCCCCCCCCCAGTGTCTGGATTTGCCCCTAATCACAACATTACTGTGAAACGCTCTACTATATATAAAAGAAATTACTAGTATATAGATATGATAGATCCGCCATTGTCTGTAAATTATTATATTATTGAATTTACTTGATAAATGAATGAATGAATGTTTAACGACACCCCAGCACAAAAATACACATCGGCTATTGGGTGTCACCTTACTTGATAAAAGTATTAAAGGTATTAAAGGCAATACCCTCCAGTGTCTGGATTTGCCCCTGATTACAATATTACATTGAAACGCTCTACTGTATATAAAATAAGTTATATAGATATCATAGATCCACCCTTCTCTGTAAATCATTATTGAACTGACTTGATAAAAGTATTAAATGCAAACCCTCCAGTGTCTGGATTTGCCCCTAATCACAATATCACTTTAAAACGGTCTACTATATTTAAAAAGAAATTATATAGATAAAATAGATCCGCCTTTCTCTGTAAATTATTACTGAACTGACTTGATAAAAGTATTAAAGACGTACCACTGGGTCCGCTATCGTGTGGACTAGGATTCATTTCGGAATGTCGTTATGGACTGCTACTGTTTCTTTCTTCGTCACAAGTGTAGATGTATATATAGGTCGCAGGTACGTTATCCAGTGGAATCGCCGGAGCTATATATAGACCACTCAAATCGGTGAAGTACTTCGTACCCAATAAACAAGGAGTGCCAGGCGCTGGTTGGACAATGAGATCATTGTTTTCGAGAAACCACAGGGTTTTCCACGGTCGATTCGTTGCTTCTGGGATTTCCAACAGCAAATTCCCAAATAAGCGGATTTACTAAGACTGAAAGGAAATGAGCTCATCTAGAGCTATTGGATGTCAAAAATTTGGTAATTTTGACATGTAGTATCAGATAAGACACCCCGCTACATTGTTTTTTTCATTAGCAGCAAAGGATATTTATATGCACCATCCCACAGATAGGATAGCACATACCACGGCCTTAGATATACCAATTGTGAATGAGAAATAGCCCAATGGGCCCACCGACAGGGATCGATCCTAAACCGACCGCGCATCAAGCGAGCGCCTTACCACTGGGCTACGTCCAGCCCCTTCTGTCACAAATAAGGACGGAATAAAGTATTTCAAATCCCGTCTACCCAACGCGTCTGAACATAAATCTACAATTTGAACCAGCCAAGACAACAACACTTATTCAATGAGTCATATATTTATTACACATCCTGAAAGAATTGCATCTGACGAATATGTTCAGGCGCGGGTCCAGCGAGATGGTTTCGTAGATCGGACCCCCCCCCCCCCCTCCCCGCCCCCGCTGAAGCACATTTTCTCTCTTATCTTCAACAATTTTTCAGAGAAGCATGACTCGATCCCAGTATGCATTTTGATCGCCACAGTCGAGACCTCTCGCCCCCCCCCCCCCACCCTCCCCCCCCCCCCCCCACCCCCACCTGTAAACACTGCTACACAAGCGTCTGGTGTTTTCAAACATATATGGCAGTTTCCCAGTTGGACATCTTCTAAGACCACCACGTGAAGTCACGTCACCTTCTGTCACTTTTTGCTAGCTGGCAGATTAAGTGGAGGTTTTGGACGTGGCATATTTGGAGCTGGGAGTGGAACTCTTGGATTTCCAGCTGCAAAAGATAAACGCAAGTAAATAACAGGTCACATTGTTCTTTTTAGAGGTAGCGAACGATAAACAAAACAAAAAACATGTTTCATCCTAGCAGTGTTTGGTTCGTATTTCAGTATCAGTTTTAATTTGGACAAAGAGAGATGGAGAGACGGATAACGATAGAGGGGGATGGTGAGAGAGAGAGAGAGAGAGAGAGAGAGAGAGAGAGAGAGAGAGAGAGAGAGAGAGAGAGAGAGAGAGAGAGAGAGAGAGAGAGAAACCCAGATAGTGAGAGAGAGAGAGACAAACAGAGAGAGAGAGAGAGAGAGAGAGAGAGAGAGAGAGAGAGAGAGAGAGAGAGAGAGAGAGGAATGTTGGGAGAGACAACGGGAGGACAGAACGATACTGTGCGTGTGCGTGCGAGTGTATGTTTGGATATACTTTCTTAAAAATAAATACTTAAATGTTTTATTTAGCAACACACTCAATACATTTTATTTACGATTATATGGCATCAGACAAAATATTATGTTTACGTATCACACAAATAATGAGAGAGAAAAGCCGCTATCGAGGATCTTTTACATGCACCATCCCATAAACTGGATAGTACATACCATGACCTTTGTTACTCCAGTTGTGGACCCATGGCTGGAACAATAGATTTGACCTATGGGCTCACCGAGGTGGCCAGGGTTTTATCAGTGGACTACGTCCCAACCCGCTTGGATTCACGGTCCGTAGCAGCTGATAGTGTTTGTCCAAGACAGCGTGGTTTATTAGAAGAACGAAACGAAAGTAATGAAGTAATGAGTGAAAAAAAAGAAAAAAAAGAAATGTTTTATTTAACGACGCACTCAACAGACAGGGTAGTACATACCACGGCCTTTACTATACCAGTCGTGGTGCACTGGCTGGAACGAGGAAGTAAACAGTGAATCGCCATGGTTGGATCGAGCTGCGGATGGGCACAGCGGTGGGGGGATGGGGATGGAATGGGGTTAGGGTTTTTTGGGGGCCACAGGGCGTAGGCGGTTTGGCCTTAGGTTTTGTGTAGGGTCTGGCCTCCCTTCATTCCCGGCCTCCATTTGGTCACACCAATGTTCGAAATATGATTGGTAATTTTATCTTTTCAAAATTTATTAACTAACTTTCCTGGGGCCTTGGGCCAACCTTTTCACCTCTCCTCCTAACCTCTAGGGCTATAAATTATATTTATTTTTAATATAATAAAATTAATATAATATATTTAGACTACCCCATCAAATATTGCGTCAATTTTTTTCTCTCTCTATTATTTTAAGTAGTTTATAGGTTAATTTTGTTTTAAGGACGCAGTCAAAATTTATTAACCTTCATCCCCACATTAGTATTTTTGGCTTTAATATTCTAAATTTCTAAATTGGACCTAGTCTTTAGGTGATTCCTGTCCCGAATCGGACCCCCGATCTTATCGGAGGCCGGATTCGGGATAGGCGTGTTCGAAACCATAGTGGTATATGCACACGTTAAACCACTAGTCAAGTGAAGGAAATGAAGTTAATGACTTCACGGTCTAGAGGTTTTGACCTTGAAGTCAGTCGGTCACGCTTGTTTACTGCGTGTCTGTAACAGGAACTTATCCGTGTGGAAACTATGTTCATATACTGATGGAAAAAAAAAAATAAGGGATGACACCAACACTAACAGAAAAGAGTGACTGCAACCAAAACCCTCTTCATCCCTCTTCCATTGTTACAATTTGTTTTGTTTAACAACACCACTAGAGCACATTGACTTATTAATTATCGGCTATTGGATGTCAACCATTTGGTAATTCCGACATATAGTCCCACAGACAGGATAGCACATACCACGGCATTTGATATACCAGTCGTGGTTCACTGGCTGGAACGAAAAATAGACCAATGGGTCCACAGACGGGGATCGATCCTAAACCGGTCGCTCCTCAAGCCAGCGCTTTACCAATGGGCTACGCCCCGCCCTGTTCCTGAGTGTAGCAACTGTCCCCTATGGCTGGAGCAAATCCTCAAATTCAGGCAAAAAAGAAAGACATTCGGGCAAAATGAGCTGGCCTGAAACCTTTTCACCATGTATTTCCATTATTCTACCCACAATATTGGTTGTAATCCATGTAAAAATAAATAGTGATTTGTTTGCAATCCTATATATATGTTTGGCAGCAATGCTAATATTGTTATCCATATTCGGGCATGTTCGTTTAATTTAGGCAAAAATCAGCCACCCCCCCCCCCCCCTCCCTTATAAGAATTGGACTCTGTACGCCTATGAATGAGTGACCAGAACAGCAAAATAAACTCAGATTGGAAATATGCACGATAATATATTGAATTAAAGGTGCAGACCCTAGTTTTAACCCGTAGAAAATGGACACTAAGTTTCGTTAATTTACAAACCTGTAACTCATTTGGATAAAGTTACAATAGAGTGACACAAGAGTCTGTGGCGTTGAAACCGGGAAATATCCTTTAAAATAGACTAGAACTCAAATGAAAAACCGCTACTTATCAGACGCACGTGCGTTTTTAAAACTATGAAAACTGCTAAAAAAAAAATTATTCAAAACACCAGGATGACCAGAAACACTTCGGTTCTATGGAAATGGATAATCTAATGAATAAAATATAAGTAATGTTTGATTTCAGTGATTATAAACGGCTCTAATAGTGAACAAATATGCTGTAGTGTTTAAAAACTAGGGTCTGTCCCTTTAAAGTTAAAATGATGAACGAATTTACCTGGAACTGGAATGCTTGGCTTGTGTATAGCTGTTTCTATATCTAAAGAATAAAATATAATTATAATCAAATGAAAAACAAAATCATATTTCGGTTTTTTGCACCACCTGTATGATTAACAATAATTAAAAACGTTCAGTGGCTGTTGTTCAACAAAACCAAAACCCGTGATTAATCAGCGGTTATTAGGGCAGTAAAATGTAGTTCAGATAATTGTGAAGGAACAAACCCGCTAGCACAAATAAAGTTACTGCTGAAGCAAACCTTCAAATTCGGGCAAGAAATATTTCTGGCAAAATGACCTGGCCAGAAACCTCTTCACCATGTATTTCCATCATTCTACCTACAATATTGGTTGTAATCCATGTAAAAATACTTAGTCATTCGTTTGCAACCTTATTTAGTTGTTTGCCAGTAAAACAGCTTGTTTTGTTTAACGACACCACAAGAGCACATTGATTAATTAATCATCGGCTATTGGACGTCAAATATTTGGTAATTATGACCCATAGTCATCAGAGGAAGCCCGCTACATTTTTCCATTAGCAGCAAATGGTAGTTTATATGAACTTTCCCATAGACGGGGCGGGTCGTAGCTCAGTGGTACAGCCTAATGCGCGATCGATCTAGGATCGATTCCCGTCGGTGGGCCCATTGGGCTATTTCTCGTTCCAGCCAGTGCTCCACAACTCGTGTAACAATGAATGAATGAATGAATGAATGAATGAATGAATGAATGAATGAATGGATGGATGGATGGATGAATGGATGAATGAATGAATGAATGAATGAATGAATGAATGAATGGATGAATGAATGAATGAATGAATGAATGAATGAATGGATGAATGAATGAATGGATGAATGGATGAATGAATGAATGTTTAACGACACCCCAGCACAAAAATACACATCGGCTATTGGGTGTCACAAATGGTAAGTATATGAAAATATTATTTATATATATTTATGTAAAACCACAGTGTAAGGAGCTGTGGGTGAAAAGTATAATACAATACATAAAATCAAGGTAAATACATTTTAAAACTTTGTATAGAAGTCAAAATGTTTTTAAAACTTTATAATTAATTCTGGATGGAATTTAAAAGATTACAAAGGCCGTGGTCTGTGGTATGATGCATATAAAAGATCCCTTGCTGCCAATCGAAAAGATTAGCCCAAAATGTTTCCTCTCTCAATATCTGTGTGGTCCTTAACCATATGTCCGACGCTATATAAACATTAATAAATGTGTTGAGTGCGTTGATAATAAAGCATTTCCTTCCTTCCTTCCTTCCTTTCCCACAGACAGGAAAGCACATACCACGGACTTTGACCAGTTGTGATGTTATATATATAAACTGATTGAATGGATCTACCGAAGTGGTTTGATCCTGCGACGTAAGCACCGCAGGCGAGCGCTCAACCGACTGAGCTAAATCCAGTCTCTTGTTTGCCAGTAATGCTAATATGATTAAAGGTTATTCATATTCGGGCATTTTCATTGTCATTTTTGTTAAATCGGCATATACCCCCACACCACACACTCCGCCTGCCCGTTAGGCGACGCTAACCATTTAATACCTGTTATTAACAGGCAGCTTAGATAGCCGTGTGCCCATGTCAGTATGCTTGAACCTTTATTGGACATAAGAAGGAAATAAATATATTGCAGTGAATGCGCCCTTTTCACCGAATTAAATCCCGTTACAGCCGAAACAATGTCCTGAGCTGGAAGTACTGTTTGGACGATGACCCTTGAACTTATTTGAACTCAAATGACGAAAACCGATACATGAGGCAATAACTCTATACTTCTGCCAGCTGTACGTGGTCCACAAATAAATGGATTAATTTCATTCATTTATACTTATGTTCGTGCTTATATCCAATTAAAGGGACAGACCCTAGTTTTTAAACACTACAGCATATTTTTCACTATTACAACCGTTTATGATCACTGAAGTAAAACATTACTTATATTTTATTGTTTAGATTATCCATTTCCGTACAACCGAAGTGTTTCTGGTCATCCTGTTGTTTCTAATACCACAAACTGCATTTTTCATATTTTAAAAACCGCACGTGCGTCTGAGAAGTAGCGGTTATTGATTCGAGTTCTAATCTATTTTTTAAAGGATATTTCCCGGTTTTAACGTCACCAACTCTTGTTTCATTCTGTTATAACTTTATCCAAATGTGTTACAGGTTTGTAGATTAACTAAACTTAGTGTCCATTTTTACGAATTAAAACTAGGGTCTGCGCTTTTATTCAAGTCCGATGGTTTAATCCCTGCACCGCTGAGTCCGGAATAAATGAATTGTGGGAATTTAAATGTTTTAAAAACACAATACAGGAATGTACATAATATTATTTAGTGCCGTACTACAATACAGATGACGGTATTTAACCATTTTTGGTCTTGAAAAATAATAATACTTTTTCATATATTTACCTGCCTCTATGGTATCGTGGTTAAGCCATCGGACATAAGGCTGGTAGGTACAGGGTTCGCAGCCCAATACCGGCTCCCACCCAGAGCGAATTTTAACGACTCAATGGGTAGGTGTAAGACCACTACACCCTCTTCTCTCTCACTAACCACTAACAACTAACCCACTGTCTTGGACAGACAGCCCAGATAGCTGAGGTGTGTGTGTGTGTGTGTGTGTGTGTGTGTGTGTGTGTGTGTGTGTGTGTGTGTCAGGACAGCGTGCTTGAACCGTAATTGGATATAAGCACGGAAATAAATTAAAATGAAATGAAAATGTATCTAAATATGCACCTTTCTTTTTGGAGACAATTACATTGATAGTGACATTCATCACATACGAGAATATCACGACATAAATTATCACGAACAACACACATACCAGTGGATACCGGTCAGTTTTCCACAAACAACGACCAGTCAGGCGGAACTTGTAGCCATTGCCGATCTATATATCCTAACAGTAAACCATGCAGTGACCACGTGTGGGTATGCATACTAAGCAGACGTATACAATACTTACTTATCTTTTTCATGATTTCTTATCCCTGTGTTGTTGAATCTGCTTAGAGATGAGCGGACGAAGCTAAGAACACTGGTATGTAGATCTGAGTGCGTCAACAAGCCTCTCCCCACAGTAAATAACAGCGCGCGTCACGGCCAGACATTAAAGGGGCTATCCTAGCACATGCGCAGGGGTGAGGATGAGGGCGGTTGGAGTGGAGGGGCGGTGAAGAGGGAGGTCGGAGGTTATTCTACTACTCAAAGCGATTTTGTTTTCTTCTTTTGTTTTAAATATGTTTTCCTGAAGAGTATGACTCGATCTCTTTAGAATCTTCGCTTGTCTAGACACCACCATTCTACACACTCCTTCACACGCGCCTGCTATCTGAAAGTTACAGTGCAATATTTCGCCATTATTACATTTATTTATGATAAATAACTACAAATTAATCGACCTGACACATAATTGTTGCTTAAATAACTCAGGAATGTTAAAATTGAAATATGCCTCCACGCCGAGTAAACAGTCGCGTTCGGTAGAGATTGGTTCCTGTCTTTTTAAATCTTGTAGAATATAATTTACAAACTCTGGGGACCCATGACAGCTATACGAAGCCGCTAGAGATGAATTGTAAAGTTTAACGACACCACTAGAGCACACTGATTTATCGGCTATTGGATGTCAAACATTTCGTCATTTTGACATATAGTCTTAGAGAGGGAGGACGCACTCAACACATTTTGTTTACGGTCATATGTCGTAGGACATATGGTTAAAGGCATATTGTCACAGATCACTGACCTATTTAATGACCTAACACAGTATTACCTGAACAAAAATAATTTTAATTTGTCCCTAAATGTACTTTATTCAACCATCTTCATAACTAGCATAGTCCATTTATTAATGATATTTTGTAGAAATAATTGAATTATGGCAATGGTCCATAATTCAAAAACTAAAATTGCCGAGAGGGTTGGCATGGATTTCACTCCATCATGGTTCAGTTAAGGTGATGCGATAGCTAGATTTGGTTTCCAACAATTAATGTAATTTTTTTTTTTATTATCCATTTATAGAGAAATAAGGTCCTTAAATCCGTGACAGTATGCCTTTAAGGACCACACAGATATTGAGGAAGGGAAGCTGCTAGCACCATTTTATGGGCAACTCTTTTTGATTAGCAGCAAGGTATCTTTTATATGCACCATCCCACAGACAGGATAGTACATGCCACGGCCTTTGTTACACCAGTTTTGGAGCACTGGCTGGAACGAGATCTGAGAGAGGAAACCGGCTACATTTTTTCATTAGTAGCAAGGGATCTGTTATATGCACCATTCCACAGACAGGATATCACATTCCACGGTATAACTTTATAATATCTGTATCGAAGTCCATGGCTGGAAACATTAGTGTCTTAGATCGATTCCAGTAAAAGCTCATATAGACTGGATGCAGCAAATGCTTGCGGTCTGTGGCTTCCGTTTTGGTCATATACACCATATACGGTCATCTGGCACGCATCGAACGCATCCAGTCTAGACCGGACCGCACGCACGAACCGCACACACGAACCGCACGCAAGAACCGCATCCAGCCTATATGAACCATAACAGTCCACGTCCAAACAGGTATAGGTGTCCGAAGATGCCGGTGACGGGGGTGTGGCAGACTGGAGGAGCCAATTATTAAAGAGTTAGGGGTGGTCAGTGCCCCCGTCCCCAAATTCCGACGCCTAAGGAAACGTTTAACATGGTTCAGGCATGCCCAGAATCCTATTGGAAGTTTGTAAATAACAACAAAAACTGATTAGTTTGGGGTTTAGTTTTTTTGTACATTCGTTATACACACAATGAAGTTGTCAACTTATTAGATGTCTTTGTTTGTATTAATAAACAGTGTTATCCATATACAATTAATTTGACAGACATAATCATATACAACATCGTCGTTTAAAATATATCATGTAATAAATACCACTTCAAATGTGCGTGCGTCATACTCCTCATCAATACGCACACGCGTGTACGCACACACGTATACACACGCACACGCACAGATATTCGAATACATTGATGTCTAGCATGAACACACACCCAAGGCCGAAAACTGTTAAAAGTATGTAGTTAAGCTAAGTTACAACTAAAGCCAAAACTAAAACTAACTTAAGCTAAACTGAGTATTAAACTGAAACTAACATTAAAGTAAACTTCTAAAATGCATTACTACAAGACATGGTCAATAAGAGACCTGACCAAATCAGTAAGCATTAGTAATAATTGCTTAAGACGTGTTGTCACGACGCTATTTCATATAACGATTAAATACATCTATATTATCGTGACAAAATAAAGCTACATCTTATAATGAGTCGAAATGGGTGTAAACTGTCCTCTTTCCTACGACTAATCATGGGTTCTCTGGCCCTTTCGAACCAGGGGAAGGAGAGAGTACAAGTCTTTCCCCGAATTTGTGGAACTATTATGTGTGTGTGTGTGTGTGTGTGTGTGTGTGTGTGTGTTTCTCTGTGTGTGTTTCTGTGTGTGTGCGTGTGTGGTGTGTATTTGTGTGTGTGCGTGTGTTTCTTTGTGTGTGTATTATGAGTCATGTTGAGATGAAAACTAATATTACTATTACTACTACTACTACTACTACTACTACTACTACTACTACTACTACTACTACTAATTAATTATTATTATTATTATTATTATTATTATTATTATTATTATTATTATTATTATTATTATTATTATTAATATTATTATTATTATTATTATTATTAAACAAAATAATAATAATAAAAACAGAAAACAAAACAAATATACAAACAGAAAACAAATCTTCGCTTGTGCCTACCCCCAACGCCACTAAAGCTTGGGTCGCCCACAAAAGATACTATTTTTACAGATCTAAAGGAAATGTTTTATTTAACGAAGCACTCAACACATTTTATTTACGGTTATATGGCGTCGGAATTTTACAGATCTGCACCTCTACCAATGACACGAATACAATTTGACACGAGACCATTATTTTTACTCACACTGTAACATGTGTATGCCCTTATCCATCAGTAGTACAACAAAATGTCAAACAACAATACTGTTAGCGGTAAAATGTATATAATATAAATTATAATTATGACAAATGAAATATGAAATGACGATGGATACAAAATCCACCAAAGACTGAGCGCATGAGGATTACAAAACATTTTAACGTAAACGAAATACAAATTCGTAGGAATAGTCCATCCACAAAACCCCCACCCACCCCCACCCTCACTTCCCCTGACTCATCTCCAAGAAATATAAGTCCTAAGTCTAGCATATGCATTAAGTCAGTTAGGAATACAATTCCTAGAAGAACAAGGACCCCCGCCAAAACAAAACAAAAACACACAAAAAACGCAAACAAACAAACAACAACAAACAAACATACAATTACATAAGATAAACACGTCCAGGTAGGGCAAAGATTCGCTACAAGTAAAAGTCAAAAAGGAATATTATTCCTAGGAACCGGGGTCCATGGAACACCTTCCTGTAGACCTGCATTCGTTTTACACCTGTCTTGGTAATACAGCGGTTAAATCATCGACAATAAGATTGGTAGGTACTGGATTTGCACAGTATTACTTGCCCCGAGATTTGTGCAAGAACACTACACAGACTTTGCTCTCAGTCACAGCTAATAACAGTTACTAACCACCAACCCACTGTACTGGACAGACAGCCCAGATAATTGAAGATGCCCAGAAAAACGTGTTTGAAACTTAAGTGGATACAAGAAAGAAAATAAGCAAAAATAAAAATCACACATGTAAGTTAATGCATCCATATAATGTACAACAGTTATGAAATGAAATAATCGAATGGTTAGTGTATGAGCTATGTGGTGCTCCTTCGAACTTTCAAAACAAACACATAATTATTCGGTAACATACATGTACATTGTAAATCACCATTGATCGGAAGATTTTTCGACTGATCGGAAGATTTTTCGCCTGTCGTCCCATTGGATCCGAAGCTTTGATTATGATTACAATATAAAATAACGTTTGGGCCGGCATGTTTTGTTTCGGGTCGGCAGAAATGTATTAATATATATTTTTTGCATCCATACTTGAAGAGATTTAATTCAGTTTAACCGGAGAGGGAAGTATGTATGTGTCGGGGGGGGGGGGGGGGGGGGGGTAGCTCAGTGGGACAGCGCTCACCTGAGGTGCGATAGTTCGCAGGATCAATACTCCTTGATGCTCTCAGTTTTCCCCTCTATTAACCAGTGCCTCAAAACTGGCACATCAAAGACCGTGGTATGTACTGACCTATGTATGCAAATGTATGTATAAAAGATTTCTTTCTACTTTATCAGTATACGTGGCCTATGTAGCATCAGCGGCTTTCCTCTACTTCTCTTTCGACCAAACAGCACATGCTAAGCACTAAAGAGCCATAGTTTAAAATAGATGAGACATCGAGGAATAAGCATTCCTTTCTATTCAACTTAACTAGAAGGGAAAGTCAATGTCAATTATAGTATCGTGGTTTGTTTTTGATCACTAGCTTCACAGACACTCTGTTTAGGAACACTAGGATTTGACGCTGCCGGATTTGGGCCATCTTGATCTTTATCCACAGCGCCGACGTTGCGTTCTGCGAGGCGTCCCAGCGTCTCATAGCCATCATCATCGTGTTGCTCTCCTTCCAATTCTGCTGCTTCTCTGACTGTTCCAGTAGTAGCCTTGCGTGGACCGGCCGGCTGGAAATGAACATCTGCCCCAGTGTCTCTTCCAGGAATAAGTGGATCGGTTGCCTTGGCATCATCCACGTCTGCAGCAAACCTTGGTGGATCTGGTGCGGGGTACCCTGGTGGACTCTCTGGAGGGTTTCCTCCGGTTTCAAGACTTACAGGAACTACAACACGCTTGTCCCAGGGAGGGTCATACGTCCTGGCCAAATCCGTTTCATTAGTGGTGGTGGTGGTGGTGGAGTTACTGCCAGAGGGATTCAGCGGTTCCAGGTAACCGGCGTTGCCGGTTGCGTTGCGATCTAGACGCGGAACTGCAGTTGGGTCCTTGCCGTATCTGGATGGTGGTACTGGTGGTACACGGTCACGACTGGAAGCAGGCTTCAGTCTGTTCAGAGGCTGTAAGTAAGATATCAGTTTATCAGTCAGTCCACGCAAGGTCAAAGCAATGAAACATGATTATACGGTATATCAAATTGGTAAACAATGGTGAATGGGTTATATTACTTAGCTATTAAAAATGTCAGTGTTAGAAAAAAAAGAAAAAGAAAGTTCAGAATTTAGTAAACAAGGAATTAGAAATACTTTCAGATTCTGTTACTTGAATTTTGTATGGTTCTTGCTTTGATTTGTTTGTTTTCTTTTTTGTTTGTTGTTTTTTCTTTTGTGTATTTGTTGTTTTCTTTTTCTTTTATTATTTTTTTCATTTCCATTGTTTGTTAAAGGTGAAAAATCATTGTTGCATATGACTATTTTTTTTACAATAATTAAAAAACAACATTTCTCAATATAATGTGTATCACAGACACATACGGTCGGTTATTTCACTGCTGCTGGCCTTAAACGTTTTTCTACACATTCATATTAGGTGTAACTTGTCTCACTGGAAACAGTTTACTTTAAATATTGTAGCCGACTGCAAACAAATGCCACATTCAGTGTTAATGAGAACTGATGTAGACTGAATGCGGCGCATTCGTGCGGTCCGACTCTAAAAGTTAGTTTCAATGAGAGCGTCTAACACAACCAGTTTATCCTAGTAGCACACGTAGCATGTGCTACGGGCCCCGCGCTTCAGGGGGCCCCGCGGTGATGTGTATATTTATTCCTCCCAGATCATTTTTTCCCCTCTCCTCGAGGGGGTTGCAAAATATATATCCTGGGAAGGGGCCCACCGCTGTTATTTGTGCTACATGTCCCGTGGATCCTTAAACCAGCTCTGGCATCTAGACTGAATGCGTGCGATGTGTGCTTCTGCAAAACGTAATGAAGTAATCGTATGTGGTGTATAATATATGCCCAAAACGGGAGGGCTCGGGGGGGGGGGGGGGAGTGATATGCCACCGTAAATAGGTTAGGGCCATAGGCATAGGCGGTTTCGGCCGTACGGGGAGTTAGGAATGTCCGGGGGACTGCCTCCTCCCCCCTCGGGGCCCTCCACTGCTTCGGCCACACTGAAGTTCCCAATACGATGGGTGCCCCTTATAACACTCTGTCCCCCTACTGAATAAACTTCCTGAGGCCTTGGCCCAACCTCTTGGGGAATTAACCTCCAAAAAATAATTTTAGGGCTAATTTAAAAAGAAATTAAAATTTAAGATATAATTTTATATTTAGAAACGCCCGACCAAAAATGGCGATCAAAATTTGTAATATAAATTTATTTTATTTTATTTATTAATTTTTATTAGAAATGGCGCATCAAAAATATAGTTGTAAAGTCCCTTCTCCCCTATTGGCTTAATTTCAAAATTGACCTAAGTAATTTCTGCCCCGGATTGGGCTGCTGGCCTCCAGAGGCCGAACCCGAGGTAGACATGCTCGAAACCTTAGTGGTATATGAGCATGTTAAAAACATTACCTACCTACCAAAACGAAAGCCACAGACCGCACGCACGCGCCGCATCCTCATATTAACTAATATTAAGGAAGCCTGCTTCTAATGGACACGGCAGGGTGGTCTGTTTCAAAGACAAGGCTGACAATACAACGTATATACAAACCATGTTGTCGGAGATCTCCGAGTACAGACTGACGTTGCCCTCTTTGTCACTGGTGCTCCAGCTAAAGCTTGTTCGCCTGGTATCTCGAGATCTGCAAACAACAAAACAAGCTTAGTCTGTAGTTAATCTAATTAAAATTAGCTCCACTATTACATGTGGATCTGACAGCAGCCTGTTGGAGCTCATGTCCAGTTGACCTTTCATTCGGCCAATCAAAACCTTACTTGCAAAATCATGCCAGTGATTTGAAAACAATTTGAAACATTCGGGATTATGCCGAGGGTATACGAAATGATTCGGGTGAATGCCGGAAACTAATTTCAATATAAAATTTAATATAAAATTCGTTTCAAGACGAAAAAACCCCACGATTGTATAGTCATAAAGTCTGTTTATGCTAGTATACAATCTAGAGTTTATTACTGCACTTTTACCCCTGTTTTTTTCAACGTTGAAATAGACCAATAAGTTTGCCTATTGCATAAATAGTCTCGCCCGATATTTTTAGAATTTGTATGCTCCCGAATAACGCTATAAAGGGCGAACTGTAATTGGTCAATATTTGTCTACAGGCTGGTAGGTACTGGGTTCGGATCCCAGTCGAGGCATGAGATTTTTAATCCAGATACCGACTCTAAACCCTGAGTGAGTGCTCCGCAAGGCTCAATGGGTAGGTGTAAACCACTTGCACTGACCAGTGATCCATAACTGGTTCAACAAAGGCCATGGTTTGTGCTATCCTGCCTGTGGGAAGCGCAAATAAAAGATCCCTTGCTGCTAATCGGAAAGAGTAGCCCATGTAGTGGCGACAGCGGGTTTCCTCTCAAGATCTGTGTGGTCCTTAACCATATGTCTGACGCCATATAACCGTAAATAAAATGTGTTGAGTGCTTCGTTAAATAAAACATTTCTTTCTTTCTTTCTGGTCGATATTTAAATTGTTATTTATAGATGAAATGTCACCTGAACATGGGAGTCCACGCAATGCTGTTAGATCTACTGGTGAGATCAGTAGAGCTCATTTTAATTAGATTGAGTCTGTAGTCGGGATGGGAATCAAGTGAATGTGGTATATTGAGCCACTTTTTTCGTAGATTTATTTTTAAAATATATATTCTGAATCGAAATGGCTATCCCGATTACGGGCTTCGGTGACGTGGTGATTAAGTCATTGGCTTTAAGACTATTACGTACGCGCACGTATGTTCGCATTCCGGTGGTGGCTGCTGGGTATAACGGCTCAATTGTAAGGTTAACGTTTGTTTTGTTTCACGACACCACTAGAGCACATTGATTTATTAATAATCGGCTATTAGATGTCAAGCATTTGGTAATTTTGACATATAGTCTTAAAGAGGAAACCCGTTACATTGTTCCATTAATAGCAAGGAATATTTTATATGCACCATCCGACAGACAGGGCTGGTCCCTCCCGCAATTGGAAGGTGTATAAGGCTTCTCTCTTACTAAACACTGACACCTAAGTTGCTAACCGTCAATCCAAAATCCTTGATACACAATCCAGATGGATTAAAAAAAATTAATTGGATATTAACACGAAATAAAATTAATAATAAAAAGATAATAAAAACAAAGTTAAAATTAAACAATAACGATTTGTCGTCTGCGATGCTCATAAATTATTATTTTTTTAATACAATTAAAAAAATAATCATTCTATACCACTGCCCATTTTCTATTTCTCCCGATCTGGCACTTACTTCTTTTTTCAATATATTTTGCTGTCCACCTGCATATCCCAGTCCTTGTAACAATCCAAATTTAAACCATGAATCGTGTGTGAAAAATTATTTTACAAAAAATCGAGCCAAGCCCAGTTTTAGTCCCCATCCGTTCCAAAATCGTGTCGGTAAAAAGTCACGCAGGCCACAGGAAGCTACATGGACCCCGCTATATTACTCTGTAAAGTTGCATATATTTCCTGCTTCATCACCCAGTATGGTGTTGTAAAAACAATGATAAAAGTTTAGGGATTACATGAAATTCCTACGAATTTTAGACATTTCACAAAATCACTAAATAAAGTAGTGATTACTCGAAATTACTGAAAGTTTTAGGAATTTCATGAAATAAGGGGTTTCACAGCCTTGCTTAACATACCATACGTGATATATAGGTTTTGCTTTAAAATAAAAATAAACAGCTTTTAAAAAAAGAGGATTGTTGTAAAAAAACAAAATTGAAAATGAAAAGGCATTAAAAATGTATTAAATTCAAAACCTACCTCGGTGACGCATCTGAAGCCTTTTTCTTCCTGTTCCAGACCACGAGACTGATGATGGTGATGATTATGACGAGTACGACCAAACCACCGACTGCTGCCCCGATTATTATTGGAAGGTGAATACTGGCTGAAGAATAAAATGGTAACCGCCTCATACAGTATATTATGCCAAGAAGCCAACATGTAAACACTGCAATATACCGGACTCAAAAAGTACCTGTAAACATAATTGTGAGAAACAGAACACTGTTGATAGAAATCTCGTTCCAGCCAGTGCACCGCGACTGGTATATCAAAAGCCGTGGTATGTACTATCTTGTCTGTGGGATGGTGCATATAAAATATCCCTTGCTGCTAATCGGAAAGAGTAGCCCATGAAGTGGCGACAGCGGGTTTCCTCTCTCAGTATCTGTGTGGTCCTTAACCATATATCAGACGCCATATAACCGTAAAATAAAATGTGTTGAGTGCGTCGTTAAATAAAACATGTCTTTGTTGCTAGAAAGCATGATACTTCTAAATTGTAGGCATATAGTGAGCCGGTCTCGGTGTGGTATGGTTAAGTCAACGATTAGTATGTTTTGGGTTCGTATCTCAGTACCGACTCCCTCCCACAGCTACATAGGGATGGAGAGGTGTAATGACACTATACCCCCCCCCCCACACACACACACACACACCCCACCACCACCACCACTAAACACTAATTATTCATCCATGTCCGAGATGACAGGCTAAACAGCTGATGTACCGGTATGTAACATACTTAGGATAGCGTGCATGAAGCGTACTGGGATATAAGCCTGAAAATCAATATAAAATGAAATTAGATTTAATACAGAGTAGGACCAAAACCAATTTTGTCCTCAAGTGGGAGAGGGGGGAGGAGGGCTATAACCCCAGCGTCCCCCTAAGTCCCACAAGCCAGCTAATCACAAACTCTGCCAACTCCCATTCTCCATCTCGAATGTCGAATTATTTAGTTAATCAGTAATGATAATAATAATACTACTAATAATACTAATAATAATAATAATAATAATAATATCGCGTGAGAGCTAAAAGGTCGTAAGTGGCAGATACGACCTAAAACGTCTTTTCTGCATATTCGGAATCGCCATCCCCGATTACATACTGTCACAAAAAATCGGAGCTGTGTCCCTAATTGCATCGCTTATACAGAAGGATTTAAATGGTCGTAAGTGAATCGCAGATACCAATTTGCACGAAAATAGACTAACTGACACATACGACTTTCCTCCGATTTGCTTGCTGTTCATTATGTGAACACGACTGGTCGTGTGTGGTAGATACACCCTTTTTAAATACAGTTTGTTATATAATTATGTCTGACATAGGTCGTATGTGCCAAATACGACACATATGTATTCTTTGTTATCGGTTTGTGATAGAAATTACAAATGCGAAGTACAATAGAGCATACATTGTGTCAATATTTTTATGTGCTTGAATTCTAAAAATAATATGACTTTTGTCGTTGAGAGAGCCCGGTCTATTTAAGAAAAACATTTCGTACTGCATGCAACGAACCAGACAAGAATCGTGTCTGTA
This sequence comes from Gigantopelta aegis, assembly GCF_016097555.1. Lineage (NCBI taxonomy): Eukaryota > Metazoa > Mollusca > Gastropoda > Neomphalida > Peltospiridae > Gigantopelta > Gigantopelta aegis. The sequence goes on from NC_054701.1 coordinate 73,509,869, forward strand.
TATATAAATAGGAATTGCAGTAACATTAATGTCTGTATGGTTTGCTATTTTATGTGCAACATAATTATAACAATACACGTTTTGGTGAATTTTCTTGAAAAATAAATATCTATTTTGAAATGTTTTTAATTGAAGCAAAGTTTCCAACATGTAATTTGTATCTATAGATACAATTTTAATTCATAATAATGTTGTATATGGCATATACGACCAAAGTGCAAGCATAATCACACTGATATTGGATGCACATGTATTTAATTATATGTTACGATGATCATGTTTCGCCTTTCAGCTGCCTTTGAAGATCTACAGGATCGCCTTAATGTATGCATTATGGATTAACAATAGTGCACATACAAACGTCATTGTAAGTAATCCAGGACAAAGTCCAGTAACAAAAGACAATGTAATCAGATGTAAGGTTAAAAGGCGAATAAAGTGAATGTGGCCTCAACATAAACGACCCCTGCGCGTACTGTAACCTCACCGTGGTGCAGGGGTGTAACATTTTCTTTGAGAATGGCCAATACAGCACAAAATTGAAGTTTTGAGTAAAATTCAGTATCCGTAAAATTCTGTGATATTTGTGTTTTTGCAGTTCTTTACACTGTTTTTGTTTGTCTTGAATTTTTATATTGATGTTGATCATCACTTTAATTATTTGCATTACCATAGTTTGACACCCAATAGCCGATGTATTTTTCGTGCTGGGGTGTCGTTAAACATTCATTCATTCATTCATTCAACATAAACGATAGCAAGATCTATGAACTTTGATTAACTTCACAGTTAACAAATATTTTCAACAGCATATCCCTGTCCTGAGTCAGACCCCCGATCCTATCGGAGGCCGGGACTCGGGATAGGCGTGTTCGAAACCCTAGTGGTATATGGACTATGGACACATTAAACCAGTTACAAAGCTAAGCTAAGCTAAGCTAAGCTAAGCTAAGCTAAGCGCCTGCACGTGCTGTAACCTCACCGTGGTGCAGGGGTGTAACATTCTCTTTAAGAATGGCCAATACAGCACAAAATTGAAGTTTTGAGTAAAATTCAGTATCCGTAAAATTCTGTGATATTTGTGTTTTTGCACAGTTCTTTACACTGTTTTTGTTTGGGTCTCGAATTTTTATATTGATGTTGATCATCACTTTATTTATTTGCATTACCATAGTTTAACGCCCAATAGCCGATGTATTTTTCGTGCTGGGGTGTCGTTAAACATTCATTCATTCATTGCTAAGCTAAGCTAAGCTAAGCTAAGCTAAGCTAAGCTAAGCTAAGCTAAGCTAAGCTAAGCTAAGCTAAGCTAAGCAACATAATGTTGAACGTGAACATGACACAACACACACACAACCATTAGCACAACATAGCACGCACAACAGAAGCTAAACATGACATAGCACACACAACATAAGCTGAACATGACATAGCACACACAACAGGACATGAACATAACATAGCTCATACAACATGACCTGAACATGATATATAGTATACACAACATAACTTGGCACATCATTGACAACAAGACCTGAACATAACATAGCAAAAAGCTGAACATGAGAAAATAATCACCATAGAAAATGAACGTGACATAGCACTTGCGACAGTTTATTTGTTTGTTTTGTTTAACAACACCACTAGAGCACATTGATTAATTAGTCATCGGCTATTGGTAACATTTGGTAATTATGACTCATAGTCATCAGAGGAAACCCGCTACATTTTTCCTAATGCAGCATGGTATATTTTATATGCACTTCCCCACAGACAGGGCAGCACATACCACGGCCTATATCCAGTCACCTGCGACAGAACCTGAACATGACATAGCACCCACAACAGAACCTGAACGTGACATAGTACACACAACAGAACCCGAAGAAGAACATGACAGAACACACATACAACATACCATGATCATGACATAGCACACACAAGAGAAGATGAACATGACATATCACTCACAACAGACGCAGAAAATAATTTAGCACACACAACAGAAACCGGAGGATTGATCACTTAACACTCAACAAAATACGGAGAGAATACTACACATAACATAGTTTGGAGATATCACTGAACACACATCATACATAACCTGGAGAGATATCTGAACACAGTAGAACCTGAAGAGATCACTGAACACAATAGAACCAGGAGAGATCACTGAACACACAACAGAACCTGGACACATCACTGGACTCACAATAGAACTTGAAGAGATCACTGAACACAGCAGAACCAGGAGAGATCACTGAACACACAACAGAACCTGAAAAACATCACTGGACACACAACAGAACCCGGAGAGATTACCAAATACACAACAAAACCAGGAGTGTGCACTGAACACACAACAGAACCCGGATAGTATACCCAACGCACAGCAGAAGCTGTAGGGTTTACTGTTCACTCAATATAACCTGGAGAGAATCCTGCATACTCAACAGGTGGACATGGTATAGTGTTCACTACTTCTGGATTTGATATTCAGTACACACCCTCATTGGAAATGTAAACCCTATATCCTTTGAATGAGCTTCACTTTAACTCGGTGTACCCCAAACCAATAAGCTGCTAACATAGTTTCTTCATTGAAGGATACCAGTTTCGGTTTGCTTAACTATTCTGGTTTGTCTGTTGCACTAGCTGATAAACCAGGTATTCTTGAAACTAGTGAAGTACACCCTGAGGCAGCAGAACCAGGAACTATCTGCAAAAGGACTCCCATGGAGCAAAGAACACGGAAAGAACACTGCACACAACATGACATCAGTTTTTCTGATGACTCATCAGGAACGAATACTTGCCTAGAAAAAGAGGTTTTGTATGGACAAGTCGTCTGATTCTGATGCACTATCATCAAACAACGAACATGGAGCACTACCACCACAGTGTTTCTGCCAGATAGAAATGTTTGGGTATGGCTGTATGGAATTCAATGCAACCACAGTCAACAGAGATATGGGGGTCCTCCGTCAGAAAGAAAATGGGTTAAGTTTAGGGTTAGGATTAAAGGCATATTGTCACAGACCACTGACCTATTCAGTGGTCTAACAAAGTATTACCTGAACAACAGTAAGTTGATTTGTCCTTAAATGTACTTTATTTAACCATCTTCATAACCACCATACTCCATTTATTAATGATAATTTGTAAAAATAATTGAATTATGGCAATGGTCCATAATTCAAAAACAAAAAATTGCTGAGAGGGTTGGCATGGATTTCACTCCATCATGGTTCAGTTAAGGTGATGCGATAGCTAGATTTGGTTTCCAATAATTAATGTAATTTTTAGTTATTATCCATTTATAGAGAAATAAGGTCCTTAAATCCGTGACAGTATGCCTTTAAGAAATGCATACAGTAATGATAAGAGTAATTAATTTTGTCAAAAAGTTAACTAAAAAAAATAATTCTTCAAAAATATCTGGTATGGTACCATACCCATTTTACTCTCTGGCAGAAACCCTGCACCAGATAAGGTCACACAAAATCTGGGGTGGATCAAAGAAAACAAGGATTTCACGAGTCAGAGTAGTTTTTTTTCACATTATCATTTTGTTCAAATAACTAAAACACCTAATATGCTATAAATACCGCAAATATACAAAGACATACTGATCAAGAAAAACAGTTTTCCTTCATTATCTCAGCTTTTTAAAAATGAATTTTGATGAACTTAGTCCTTCTGGCTCTCATGCGACGATATATACATATACATACATACATATATATATAGACAAGCCTTGGACCTGGTATTTGAAAATCAAGATACCTTTGGGTAGAGCATTGCACGTGCATTGTAGATTCTCCAGTCGGTTGTTGAGGAAATGTTCTACCGACTCGTGTATCTGTCGGTCACCACACAGGGCGCCGTGACTCGTGTGGTCCGGAGTCAAACTGCAAAACAAGATATCACATACATGTGGTATGGGGTCACGGCACTATTATAGTCATTAAGTGAATTTATATCCATTCAAAAGAGAGTCAAAACTGTCTGACTTCTGTTATGAAACTTATTTGTAGTAATATGTTTTTTGTTTTTTTTAAGTACAGATTATACCTTGAATGGTTTGCAGATGATTCGTCCTCTGCACGTTTCGTCCACAGACGATTCGTCCACTAAAAATTAGTTTTTGTTATGAGTAAAGATAATCTCGACGTTTCGACGTCTGATATAGCCTATTGTTTCTTTTTACCCATTCCGTTTACACCTGGCCTCTATTGTGAAGTAATTAACAATAAACACTCAATACTATTAATGCGGTTTCATAGTTTCATTCTATTTTCACCTAAAACAAATCGACTTTTGATAGTGCCACTAAAATTTAGTTTGTTTCATATACTAGTCGTTTACCACAAAAAGAAAATAATTAACCATTTCAATAGCTAAGAAATAAGATTATAGATTTATTGGTCTAAATGTTGTAATCGAGTGGACGAATTGTCCGAGGTGAGTGGACGACTTTTACGTGGACGAACTGTACGGTGGACGAATCGTCTGTGGACGAAACATCCAGAGGACGAACCGTCCGGAAAGCCCTTGAATGACATGCTCATCAAATATTATAACCAAATATTTTTATTTACTAGTAAAAAAACAAAACACAATAGATATCTATACTTCTTTGACAACGAAGAATCGGATGCTGTGCTGATATGACATTCATTTCACCATTTACTTTCTATTTTCACCCTATATTCCTGAGAAAGCCACTGTTTACTCCGAGAAGCAGCACATTACACTTTCGATGAACAAGTGCGGGATCCATTAATTTGTAGTTGTTTACGACAAATAAAAGTAAAAATAGCGAAAAATTCTAAACTGAAAAACAATAAACGTAAATATTTATTTAGATTTCTTTAGTTTATTTTAAATTATTCAATTATAATTCCATTAGTTTTTGTAATGTCTTGGTAACATTTTAGGCCCATTTTCACAGTAGTTAATTACATCATGGTATATATATATATATATATATATATATATATATATATATATATATATATATATATATATATATATATATATATATATTTATAGTTGCATTTTTTTTCAGTAGATTTTTCAACTTGCAAGTATGATAATGCACATTTAAATTTTTACTAGATATAAGAACAAAACGCATAAGGTTAATTTTCTTTATAGATTTAACAGTGGCGTAGGAAGGTGCCAAAAAGTAGGGGAGGGCACACTTTTATATTTACACACTATTACATTATTATAAAGCAAATATAAAGCAAAATATCTGAAAAGTGGGGGGCACATACCCCTTGCCCCCCCCCCCCCCGCCCCTCCCGCTTCCTACGCCAGTAGATTACAATGGAGACGTACGTGCAGATGCGTTCGACAACAGTCCCTTCAGTGCTGTTGTCAATGCACTGTTTCAGATGTGTCCACTTGTCGACGTCGCTATTCAGGTCATCGTTGAGATGCACCAGGAGATCTTCTCGGATGACGTTCCGTTCCTCGACGCTACACGTGAACACAGACTCGTTTCCTTCAGGCTGTATCAGGCTTGAGGAAAGATAAACACATTTTAAAGGCACTGTCCCGAGTGTATTGCCACTGTTAGGCGCAAGTTTCATTTGTCCGTAATCCGTATACGTATTCGTAATGTGTAATCCGGATTAATCTCTCTTTTTTTATGCAAATGGGTCGAGTAGATTCCATTTATGCGTCCTTCGTACGCGTGTGCGTATCCGATCACTCTATGCATTGTGGATTACTTTTATGTATGCGAATACGCATACGCATACGCATACGGGTACGGGTACGGACAATCACAGTATCAGCAATCTACAGTATCAGCTCGTCGTTACCTTTTTACTACACATACCGACAAACCAGTAATGGGGCAATTAACCAGAAGGAAGGAAATGTTTTATATAACGACGCACTCAATACATTTGATTTACGGTTATATGGCGTCGGACATATGGTTAAGGACCACACATATATTGAGGGAGGAAACCCGCTGTCGCTATTTCATGGGCTACTCTTTTTGATTAGCAGCAAGGGATATTTCATATGCACCATCCTATAGACAGGATAGCACATACCACGTTC